>NW_026925504.1:0-26441 GCF_032062105.1 Saccostrea cuccullata | reverse complement strand
TCGTTTTAAAACCAGGACTAACTTTGATTGACAGGTTACACGGATGCCATAAGAGGGTGTTTTCTCAATTTTTGTGGAATTTTGTATTTTAGATACTTTTCATATCGGCACAAACTTGACAATCTGAGATTCTTACACATAAAATAAATCTGATACTAGTTCATGAAAAAAGTGTATGAAATATATATTAATTTGATAGATAGGCAAGTTTGTGCTCTAAATTTTCTGAGAGAAAATGTGCTGTAAAATTGATTAAAATTTGCATAAAAATGAGGAAATTTGGATATTGACATATTTTCTGACCTTCCTGTGACCTTTGTATATCCCGTAACTGAGAATTCATTTATTGCCGGGTTGATTCATACGATATTGCATCGTCCTAAAAGACTCTCCAAAGCAGAGAGCGAAGGGTTCTTATCCTTTCTTGTCCTTAGCGACTCCTCATTGTTTAAAAGCTTTGGTTGATATTGATCTATTATTTACGAAAGCCCAGAAGGCTCATTCGAGATTCGAGATTCGAAATACGAGATTCGAGATTCGAAATACGAGATTCGAAATTCGAGTTTCGAGATTCAAGATCCAAAATAACCAATCAAAAGGCGGTTTGAGTATCAATTACTCCCCTTTATTATTTTTTACTATCAAGATATCGTTGAGTATTTTAATACCGAGGAGGTCATTTGATTAAATTACAACGCAAGAAAAAGTGTTATTTATTATCAAAACGAAATTTAAAGAAATATTAGATTTTGGTCTGCAAGATATGCTTAATTAATTTATAATAGCTTCTTAAATGTCTTATGAGATTTATATAAAGAATATATATATTTCGTGTTACATGTATCTACTTTGGATACAGGGATGTTGACATAATAGTATAATTAAAATAGATTAACAGTACATACATCCCCCCTTTTTCCCAAACATATTTTTTTACTATTGAAAATGTTCATCCAAAGGTCGGTTGCCAAGCCCTCCCCCCCCCCACACACACACACGTTTTGGCACAGTGGTGCAGTATAGTCAAAGAAGTTTAAGTAGTAGTGTATTAAAAGAAATTAGGTACTAAATGAAGTTCGATCCCCCCGCCCCCTTTCACGCCCCGAAATAGGATTTTCGGGTTTGGGCAAATTTTTTTCTGTCAGTTTTTAGGTTTGAAATAATACTTTTGTCTGCCCCCCTCCCCCCTCCCACCATTTTCAAAATCGATGCTTCGTCTCTGTAATAATTAGTACTACGGGTTTCAAGGTGGATAGTGTTTGTGACACGGTATTAGAAAGTGGCCAGTGACCAAGTTTATGAAACCAATAGACAGCCCCTTGAATACGGATGGCTGAAACATGCATGCTTAATAAAGATAATGAACCATTGGGAATAATAAATTTTTAAAAAATCATTGTTAATCTTCCTATCCCTACCCTAACCTCGAAAAATAGGGGTAATAAAGTAATTGGAAGCTATTTTTGAATGGAAATAAGCATAAAGTTACTGTTTTCTATAGTATATTATATCGGAAAAATATTACGGGAATGGCCAAGTGGGAGGGGGGGGGGGGCAAATGTGTGGTTATCAACATTCATTGTCAATCTTGCGATGCATAGATACAATAAATATATATTCGATAATTATTTAAAAGGAAACCGCTCGGGTTTCGTCCAACTTGATCAAAGACTCAAATATACTAGTAAAACCATAATGCTCATTTCATGGGGGGGGGGGGGGGGGGGAAGCCATACATTTTCAGTTTTCAACTACCAAAAATTTCTTGACAACCAAAAACAAAGCAAAGAAAAAGTTATCAGATGTTTTATTGAGGGGGCACACGCATATAGTAGTTATGATTTCTATAGTATTTTATATATCGGCAAAATTATAAAATTATTGGGGGACACAATGTAAAGAAATGTACCCTCATTAGTATTTCATATGAATAATAATTTTCTCCTTCATCAATGTTCTTATTTTTAAAAAAAATGTCGACGTAAGAATTCCGCAATTTAACGATAAGACCATATACTATTCTATATACGTATCTATTGTTTTGTTTAATGAGGAAAAATAAAAATTTATATATATTTTCTAAAATGTTACCTAAAATTCCTTTTATTTCGTTTTAATACATATATATTTTTTCTTGCATTATCATTTAAGCAAATGACCCATTTGATATGAATATATTCAACGATTTCTTGATAGTAAAGCATAATAAAGGGGAGTAATCAAAATTTAACCTGCCCTTTGATTGGTTAATTTGGATCTTGAATCTCGAAACTCGAATTTCGAATCTCGAATTTCGAATCTCGTATTTCGAATCTTTAATGAGCCTTCTGGGCTTTCGTAATTATTCTACTGTTTATACTAAAATATATATATTTAGTAATGTTCGAAATGTTTAAAGTTCTATTGATAATTGGGATTGGATTTGAAACAAATAAAAGAGGAAATTCTCCTAATAATGTTATATACATATTGATGCAGGCTGGAGTCCCAATATTTACATGTTTGGAATTATTGCCATTTTGATAGAAAAGAAACAACGCTCATTAAACTTAAAAACTCTCTACAGCATCTTTTAAATACTGAATATTTATCGTGAATTTCATTGATAACTCTAGCTCAGAAGTATAGCCATAGTAACTCACTAATATAACTAGCGGATATTCAGGGTTTTAAAAAAGTTAAATTTATTTCACGGTTTAAATGCATTTTATTTATAAATTCGCCAATAATAGTCTCACAAATCAATTGATTGATATAAAGATTGTTTCTTTTTGTATACGGACGGGCGTGTAGTCTTTAAAAGTCGAAATAGACTTTAAAATTTATTGGTAAGAAATGGTAATAGACTGAAATTGCTTTGTATAAATGTATTTTTTGGCATTTTTAAGAATTAGTAAGCTACAGTTGGAGAACTTTTTTTTTCAAATATTCCGCAAAAAAGTAAAAAACAGGAGAAATTACCTGTTTGTTCCAAAGTAATGTGATTTATGAAAACGATTTTGTAAATTAATTATGATTTGTCATGCACTTACGAATATTGCATCCCGAACCAGTGTACCTGCCTGCTGGACATATACATGTATTTGGACTAACACAACTGCCTCCATTCTGACAACCTTGATTACATGTAGCTGTAAACATTTAAGACCATTATATGCAATTATGTTTGCGACATTACCAAGAATGATTAAATGTAGACTTAATCGATTTATATTAAGTTCTTCGTACATCATTAATTTCACATTTTGACCTCTCATGTTTAAAGGAAATGTAGAAATTTGCCTTAGAACATATAATAGCTATAAAATGTAAATATATCTTAACACATAAAATAAAAAAATAAAAGAAGTTTTACGTGTCTCGCAACGACTACCAGTGTACCCAGTATAACAAGAACAAACACCTGGACTACTACAAAACCCATTCTGACAGCGAGGATTACAGACAGCTGTAAACAAAAGTCCGAAATACTCACAGCAAGCTATGAATAAAAGCTATGATATTAACAGAGAATTGATTTTAAAATTCCAGTATTAGAGAGAGTCGCGATCGTAATAAATAAAGTTTTATGTCTTGTCAAAATGTAGCTTGTATTTCTCAGTACATTGTAGAGTTTCTTCTTACGTATTTGACAGGAACTTCCAGTATATCCATACCAACTCCAACAGCTACAGATTTCAGGGGCAACACAACTACCTCGCCCATTGCAGGAATTGCTGCATATAGCTGTTCAAAAATATACTGTAAAATTACGATTTTTTGGATAAGGGTAAACAATTGGGTTAAAGTGAATTTGATTTCAACGATTGTCAATTGAAGAGTTGATTATTGTATACATACAATGGACATTTAAACGAGCAAAGGGGTTTCGAAAAAAGAAAATGAAAGGGGATAAAAAAAGTCTTATTTTTAAGCATTTTATACTTTTTAAAAAAAATTACCAGTGCTAAGTTTTAAGTATCTTCAAGTTATTAATCTTGTTGAAAAGACCTTATTGGGATATTTATTTAAATTGGCAATACGGCTGCCAATCGTGTGCTCTTTCATTCAAAGAAGGACTGCACTTAAGCTATGAGAGTTGGATCCCGATGTTTTGCGCAAAATAAAATTTCAAAATTCATTAAATTTATGTTTTATAGGTATTAAACAATATCTTAAGAGCAGGTTTTGGTATATTATATTACATGAAAGTATTAAATAATGCCGAGCGACACTAGCATTTGAAACGGGGGTCTAACAGTTTTGTCTCATTTCTATTGTTATTCATATGCATACCAGTTTTCAACGACATTGTTTACATCGAGCCTCAACTTGGCCATTTTTCTCATTTGCACCTGTCAGAATGTGTATTTTGACTAAAACTTATACATATCCATAGGACAATGTTGGCCAAGTTGCGGCTCATATCTTATTTTTTAGAAAATGTACGCAAACTTCGCTCGCTCCTAAATTAGCAGGTTACGAGTGTCAGCCCATGTGAACCCTTTGATATTATAATCACTTTTTTCACGTTACATTCAAGTGTTCGATACGCTTTCTGCCTTTCATTGTGTCAGTCGTTGGAAAATTCTTTTTATATCTACATGTACTTCCATTTTCGAAACATTGAAGATCATTGCGTACAATTTTTGGCGTTTTAAAGTTTACGTTGACTTCTTTCACTACAGTGTTTTTGTTCGGGGTATTTAAAAGGAAAGGGGTATTATTTTGCCGATTACATGCTGTACATATGGCAGTGGCGGATCCAGAAATTTTGAAAACGGGAGCCCGACCAGTTTTAGGCCAGGATAGGAGCCCACAGTCACACACACACAAAAAACTAAACTTTTAATTCTATTTTTCCATAACTAATCAAATTAGTCCACAATTATTATTCAAGATGATTAAGATAAAGTGAAAATTTCCTTTTTTTAAATACACAATAGGTTCGAACACATATAATTATTTTAAGATTTAGTTAATTCGCTGCTTGACAGCAAAGACAGCAAATAATACATGAGCAGTGAGATTTTAAGAATTCCAATTTTAAAAGAACGTTAGATAGAGAAAATTATGCTATGCTTGATAATGTAGAAGCCGAAATTCATTTTCTTTAAAGATATGTATGCCGTGTTAAACAGTATTTTTGCACAGCTGAAACCGAACAAAAATTTCTGAAGTATGATAAGCTATCAAAAATGAAGCATTTTTGCAAATTCGACGAAATTTTATTCGGTATTAACAAAGTACTGGTGGGGAAAAGAACACGATATTCTCATGCATATTTATAAAGGACTGACGTTTATCCTGGATCTGCGCATGTGCGCGGGAAAAGCATCGCGAGAATCGTCATTTCGAGGAAAATATTTTTTTGTGACGTCTGTTCAGTGAGGAACACAAATAGACCAATCAGCTCAATGAGTTGCATTTAATGCATTTATGGGTTACTACATGAAATACTACATGTGTTTTTCGAAAAGCCTAATTTTTTTAATCGCTCTCGGAAAGACATGCATTATGTACATTATTATTTAATAATCCCATGCTCATATTTGCATACAAATGATTAACAATGATGAATATTAAAGTTTTCCCCACTCCATTGTACAGCTAGGCCCGTTTGTTTAGAGTTTCCCCGGCGCGTGCTATATTGCTAGTGGACATTTTCGGTTGGGTGAACATTTACAAAATAGCGACTACGGATCTTCAGTATGGAGCGCATTATGCGCAAAAAATATTTTATGTCAAGTACAATGTATATAAAGTAATTTAAACTGCTATTTTTACACCCTGAATAGGTTTTTTTTATATGAACTACATAACATATGTAGATGAAACTTACATACCATACATCTTGCCATTTTAGAAATATAGTTGGGCTAATAAAATAAAATTGGTCTAGGAATTCCAGGCCCCTAAAAAATATTCCAGTTTGAGGGCACAACCAAGCATTTCGATGAACACCATTAAGAAAAATTAATTCAGGTAGGTAGCAGCGTTTTTTTTTAAGTGGGTGGGTAATAGAACAGTTAGAATAAAAATCGACTAGCTCGAAGAAACCTGACAATTAAAATAGATTCCAATATCTTTCACTACTAAATTTTATTCATTCACTACAACATTACCCTATTTAATTTTACTGCCAAACTCCAAATTTCACTTTCGAATAAGCCCGAGCCAATGCTGTTAACCTACTTGCAAGATTTTTTATATTATTTTCAAGGGGTCTGAAATACTGTGGTTCATATGTAAAGAATATATTTATATTATTTAGTAGTATTCTGGTTTTGGCATTCGGTATTTTGTGCAGATTTATACATGATATTCTGTGGAATACTTTTTTTGATTTGAACCATCAAGAAATGCAGAATCGAATGTATCTAATAACCATTTTGATTCATCAAATTATATCATTTGTTTGTATTAGTTATTTCATTTTGGCACAACATGGTTTCCACACTTCTTTATCCATAGTCGCTGACAGCTGTAGAAGTTCACCCAACCAAAAATGTCCATTGAAAAGACAATTGCACGTGATTATTCCTCGGTACAAAAAGCAACTAACACTGAGGTGTGCTCTCGTATTGACAATCCCTAACTCACGTGTTTGTAGTAAAAACGTAGTAGACCATCATGCTTTTCGGTTCATTCACGAGATAGGACCATTGTTTGCTGTGAACATGCGAGACCACGTGATCATGAATATTTCAATAAGAGGCGGTTTTTTATCCGACACGCAGAGAAAATAATTTTTACCAAATAA
Organism: Saccostrea cuccullata; assembly: GCF_032062105.1. Classification (NCBI taxonomy): domain Eukaryota; kingdom Metazoa; phylum Mollusca; class Bivalvia; order Ostreida; family Ostreidae; genus Saccostrea; species Saccostrea cuccullata. The sequence continues at coordinate 19,699 of NW_026925504.1, read as the reverse complement.
TATTTCATAACTTTTAAAAGTGATGGAGTGGAATTGTCTTATTTGCAGAAAGTATATAACTTATATAACTTGATGAGACTCCACATATATTTATTTCTTTTAAAATAAAACACTAATACGGCATATATATCTTTAATGCATTGTCCTTTGTACTCTGAATACCGGTCAAAACTCTTTTGAAAATTAACTCTGCCAACAATCAAATGGCATGTCATATATGGATTTACTGTGTGTACTTATTTCAGATTATCCTAAAGACAGGTTGCAAATTATTTTTCATTTAGGCTAAGACAGTCCATTATGTTCAGAAAATAAAAATGTATTTTATTTTCAGTGTCATTTTCATGTACAAATAATTCTTAAAACAGACACTACCAACCTAAGCGTACAAAATGAAAACATATATTTATCACAATTTTGTTTATTTTTATGAACTTTTTGTTTTTCTCTTAATGTTCTGCTCTTTACTTACTTACGTGGATACATATTAATGAAATTATATGTATGGTTGTAAATCATTTATTTTTTGTACACAATGAACACAAAACCCCCCTTTCCGCCTTTTTCATATATAATATAAACCAAATACGGAAAACCATGTGCTTATGATCCATTTCCATGCGTTTAAATGTCTCCGCCCCTTTGTTGCGACCTTAAAATCGAAAGCGGTCCAGTTCAATTTTCCGGAATTTAGGGCTTAAACATGTTCTTTTCAATAGCATTATATGTAATTATAGAAATATGCATGACGAAAATTTCTAGAAATAAATATTAAAAGCATATGCTTGCACATTAATCATAGATTAATTTAGCGATATATTGTAATGTTAAGCTTAAAATTGGTAGCCGAAAAGGTTCCAAATAACGTCCTTAAGTGCAGTCATTCTTTACCCAATATATCTTTCAGGAAAAAGGTAAAAAATTGAAGTAAGCATTTTGAGAAAAATAATATTCTCTCCTTATACAAAACAAACGTAATAAGAATCTGTCGGAAAATCAAGGGTCGTACAATTTGGATCCGTGTACTTGTACCACGTGAATTCTAAAATGGCACGTACATACAATGTAGGGTTTACAATTATAATGGAATACAAGTTTGGCTTTCCAGAAAGCCTGAAATGTCATCTCTTTGGTATCAATAATGTCAAAGAAATAAAACAGAAAGGGAAATATTTTAATGCAATGAATATATGGATTATTACACCTGAAGTTCCCAAATGACTCATTCAGCAAACTCCACAGTAAAGTATGCAGTTTCTTTTGGCCGCAGTATATATATGGAAAGCATGGACGTCTGCAAGAGCACCCAAGGCGATGTTTGGTGAAATTTCATTCTGGCGGTCTTTGTGCTTAGAACTGGGTGTTTACAATTTACTTAAATTCAAATACTTTCCTTGAACTATATTTTCTTAAAGCGGCAATACGGCTGCAAATCGTGTGCTTTTTCATTCAAATTTACCCAATATATCATTCAGGAATAAGGTAAAAAGTTGAAGTAAGCATTAGAGAAAAATAAATATTCTCTCCTCATGTAAAATTAACGTAATTAAAATCTGCCGGAAAATCAGGGGTCGTACAACTTAGTTCTGTTTATTTGTACCACATGAATTCTAAAATGGCACGTGCATACATTGATACAATGTAAGGTTTACAATTATAATGGAATATTTTAAGTAAAAGCAATTCTGAGAATCAAAATATCTTAACTTTCCGGTAAATTAATAATAGTTAACATATTAGTCTGCATTCAGACAAATTTAATATGATTTAAGTACAAATGTTGACGTTTTGTGTATTGGGGTGCAGGAAAGGAAAATCCACCAAATCATACGTCATCGCGGCAAAATGTCAAACAAAATATCTTTCTGCAGTTCCAATACAATTTGCACTTCAAATGGCAATAATTTTTATATTTCAAAAGTGCATTTTTACGTTTAGTTTACACTGATTTTTTTTTTCTTTGAAAGCCATGGAGATACGAGGAATGATAACATGTATCAACAAACCTTTAGGGTAGAACCTTCGCGAGCCCCACGTGAATGTCGTGGAGATCCCGTTTCTCGTTCATCCAGTGATTATATTAATCTCTCAACTAAATTTTTGTCAGGAAAGTTGCTTTTTAATTTCAAGCCCTAATTTTGGTTTTGTTTTTCGTTTTGGTCGACTTTGTGAATGTTGCAGGCCTACCGGGCTTCCCTGTTTTGTTTATGAAAACTATACGCATGCGTGAATAGCATGGAATGTGGAATCTCGAACACGTTGCGATGTATATATTTATGGGCCATAAATAATTATTAATTTTATTAAAATAATCAGAATTATTTACTTATAAAATTTGTTATTTTCTAAAAGTGTATACATTTATGAGTATGAAAAAATTCCAAATCCTACAGGAAAAATTTTAACAAGTCTGTTTTTGAAGAGATGCGTGATATTGCCACTTTAACACAGTACGGAATTATCAACAATAATTATCATTCATTTAAAAGCAGCTAATCATTATAGTTTGACAGGAATTAATTTAATAAATCCAATTACAGACTAAAAAATTAACATAAAATTAGCGTTGACCACTCTTCTTTCATTTTTTGCAGAATCTAATTGTAAGCTTGTTCTTTTGTGCGAGAACCAGTTTTCCCTTCGCATCAACAAATCTACATATAGAAATCACGTCATTTTCAATTCTCCTTGTGTGGCTTACCAATTTAATAAGGCATAGTATTGAGGATCAATATATAATATACGACACACCGAAACTATAGATATTGATAAGCATCGTACTTCTTTTCTAAATTTTCCTTGGCTTTCAAATAGGACTAAACCGAAAGTAGATCGCACACTCCTAATTAAGCTAGTTCTTCTAAAAGAAACCCAGTTTACAGGCTACTTGGAACTCTGTAAAACATCGAGGACTCCCGAAAGATTAATGGAGGCTTACACTAGGACTTCACTTCCGGCATACAATCTTAATGTGTCATCTCCCGAGGGAGATGACAATTAGGTAAAAGCAATTCTCAGAATCAAAATATCTTAACTCTCCGGAAAATTAATAATAGTAAACATTTTAGTCTGCATTCAGACAAATTTAACTTGATTAAGTACAAATGTTGACGTTTTGTGTATTGGGGTGCAGGAAAGAAAAATCCACTAAATCATACGTCATCGTGGCAAAATGTCAAATAAAATATCTTTCTGCAGTTCCAATAAAATTTGCACTTCAAATAGCAATTATTTTTATCTGTAATAAGTGCATTTTTATTTTGAGTTTACGCTGATTTTTTTTTCTTTGAGAGCCATGGAGATACGAAGCATGATAGCATGTATCAACAAAACCTTCGCGAACCCCACATGAATGTCTCCGAGATCCCATTTCTTCTTCGTCCAATGATTATATTAATCTCCCAACTAAATTTTTGTCAGGAAAGTTGCATTTTGAATTTCAAGCCCTATTTTTGGTTTTGTTTTTCGTTTTGGTCGACTTTGTCAATGTAGCAGGCCTATACAGGGCTTCCCTCTCTTACTATGCTGTTTTGTTTATGAAAACTATACATATCGGCCTGGCCAAGATCAGGTGACCATTCCCACTTGAATGATGATATATAGATGCAACTCTTTCAAGTAACAATTAAACAAAAAGTCTTTAAATTGCACTGCGGAGAGCAGAGTAAGAGCTATCCATTGGTATTATTATATATATATAGTACCTGCATTTAAAAAAAAAACTACAGAATGAAGTCTCAAATTCATAATTTTGGAGTGTTATGCTGTGGCACTTGATTTTTTACATTAAAAAAAGGTTAATCAAAATTATTTTGAATGAAACATCCCAAAATAGATATAGTTTATTATAGAGAAACCATTCTAGTTAAGTTTATTTTTTACAGAAAAGAAAAAGGATAAAAATTGTGGAAATTATGAATAAATGTGTGCAGATATACCTTTGTTATATAAATTAAGATTGATCAATGTCTGAATAAATTCATAATTTTTAGCAGAAAAAGAGAAATTATAGTGTGTTCTAAAACTTTTATTTTACTTACAAAAAAAGTACTTTAAGAAAAATATAGTGGTTTTTTGGTAAATTGCGTGCACATTTTGAAATTTCTTTTCCAAACTGATCTCATATTTTGTATAGTCCGTAGCCCCATATTTCATGATAGCTTATGTTCAACAGAAGAATGTATAATTAATAATGCTTTTGCTTAATATTTTTACTGTTACCAGTAAATAATAAAAACAGTAATGAATAGTTTTTATGACAACACCAAAAGAAGTTACAGAGGAATGATTGTTGTCCGTAGCCCTGTATAGTCCGTAGCCCCTATATTACAACTATCAGAAAAAACCAGATACATTATTGATACAATAACTACAATTTAATTATATGCTTATTTGAACAAATACAATGTTTTAAATACATAATCGACTTTAATTAAAAACATAGTGTCTGAATATTAACATTTTTTAAACTATAGGCTTGCTTCTGTAGTCTGTCCTGTTCTGTTTGTGGTCACAACACTTTCCTAAATATTTATGATAAAGTTTTCCTTCTTATAATTAGGCTACACACTATCAATCCATTTAGAATAATAAGCATTGGAACTTTTTTAAAATAATATTTGACCACACAAATCCTACGGACAGAAGAGCTACAGACTCTTCAAATAAATTTAGCAAATTTACAGGCCATGTAATCATAAATACTTCATTATCAGCAAAAAGATTTTTTCATGGCTGCATCACTGCAAAAGTGTTTCAATGATTTATTAGTTTTCACCTACCAGTCCTCACTTCAAATCCCAATCATTATTATTTATTAATCATTATTATTATTAGTGATTTCATCCCAAAACATAAGGATCAACTCCTTACTTTGCGATTTAGAGATAAAGTGAGACCTTCACTCTTTGTAATTGCACCACCCAATCTACTTGTCACTGAATTGTTAATTCAAAATGAAAAAGCATTGACTGTAATCTTTATGGGTAAATATTGTAATATCATGTTTGTTTTTTTTTTACTTAAAATGGTCAATCTTGTTTTGTATTTTTTTTCATAAAATGATTATGATCATAGATTCTCTACTGATACACCTTTTGAATGACTATCTTGAGCTATATGTATAACATAAAAATTAAATCGAAAAAAGTATGAAGCAATATTGTCCATAACCCCCTTCCTTCAAAAAAATTAAGCCTTGAGTAAACGTTAATTACTGCTATGTTGCTTATTTTCATTATAGTTTGAACACCAATTTTGCGTTAATTATTTGTTGAATTGGAATTTCATTTGGCATTGATCATGAGAGTACACAGTACATTAAACAATGTATCTTTAAGCATGAAATTATAAATAATCAAAATGTTGTGAACTGTTGTAGAAAACCAAAATAATAATAAAAATTACCAAATAATTAATTTTATGATATAACTATTATATTTCATTTAAGATGATTGTCCTCAATGAACTGTTAAATGGTGTAGTCAATTACAAGCCCCAGTGCTCTCATGAAATTCATCCATCTTAGACATGTTAGATGCTAAATTAAAGTTCTTTCTTGGTCTCTAGTTGGTTTCAGACAATATTTTGTTATTAAACCCCTATGTCATGTAGTTCTGACGTGTATTATTTTGTCCTGACAATTCACATTTTATCAGTATTAGAACTTAAATGAAATTTTAGTTTATTTTGTTAAATTTCAAAGGATTTTTGTATAAATTTATATTTAATATCCAACTGATAGGATCTTTAAAACACATGCTAACTCCAAGATGATATTTTTAACAAATATATACTGATACAAGCAACTATTCTACGGTCACTCCTTAAAGACCCAATTTTTTTACCGTACGGTTACCTGAGGAGGGGGAGTGGTCAAAGTAACAGTGGTGTTATTTACCTGGAGACCCCCAATACCCAAGATGTCAAAAATCTGTGTATATGTAGCATTACACAGGAAGTCTGTGTTTGGTAATCAGGGTCAACATTATGTGTTTTGTGTCTGGTTTTGAGTGAAACTACGTAAAATAATTATTTTAATATGGAATTTAATTGTAAATTAAACGCTTTCATGGTGAACATGTTAATATTTTGAATTAAAAAAAATGATAAGACTCATGTATATCATTTTAGAAAATGTTTTCCTTAGATAAAAGAAAAATTCACGAGTAAAAACTACAAATCAATAATATTTATCGTTTTTTAATCTTCAATAAAAGAAATCACTTGAGTAAAAAAGTCTGACAATTGAAATAAAAATATTATTGATTCATCTTATGATTCGTCGAGCATGTGACTGCATTTACCACGATCGTTTTTTTTTTAATGGCCAACAATGTTGTCCAAAATATTCCATATTTTTTATTCTTCATGTGTTAACAAAATGTTACGGTTAGAAAGACTTCTTTTCAGAATCGATCACTATTAATTATCTTCACATTTTCATTACGCATATATCAGTATATACATACGCTAGAGGAAATTCGAGTATTAATTCTGACATCAATTTCTGTGCAACATCGTGCGGATTGTAGCCATAGTACAAAATAAAACATCTTTTAAAAACTATGCTATGCCGTTTATTTGTGCTGAATATTTTTCTTATATCCCATTTCTTAAAAAATAATTTAATTCGTCGGACTTCTAATTACGGAAATTAGAGCCGGTTTCTGTGGACGCGGTCTTCTCTTTCTACAGATAAACGTGGACAATGTAAAACTTACAAGTGACAAATAGCAATGAAGATAGAAAAGAAATATTTTATTATGTCAATGTTGTAATAATCTACTTTCAATAATTTTTTGAAATAAAATTCAAACATATTGGAGTTTTCTAATCCGCGTGTATACTATGCGGGTACATGAAAGCGTTTGACGCGTGGCTAGGTAATTGTTTTCAAAACATGCAAACTCAGATTATCAGGAGGCACAGGTAGCTGAGCTGTCAATCAAATCAGAAGCTATTGTTTTTTTAATGATTGACAGGCGGTAAATTATTGATCTTGAATCAGGTAGATTTTGGGGGCGTTAACATAAAATTGGGTGTTTAAATGAAAAATACTCTGTGTATAGTCCGTAGTCCAGGGTCTCAAAATAGTCAATAAAAAGTTCCCCGACATCATTTTTCTTTGAGTATTACTTAATATGTTTGAAATTCTCATTCCCATAAACAGTTTCTTTAGAAAAATTGAATTTACCTCAATAAATTTTTTCTTCAAATGTCCAAATATCAAGTGTAGAAAAACACTCAAAAATTAACAGATTAACCCATGTCCTTTATATACTGTAAGATTTTTAATGGAAATGCCTTACTATAGAATGTCTTTTTTTTGCTCAGGCAATATTTTGTAAAGAGTTTGTATTTAAATTACACATTTTTGATCAGCTGAATACGATTAAGATTAATGTTAAGCCTGAATGTGTATATAATTAGTCCGTAGCCCACTTGGGTCTCTGTTATAGTAAGAGTGATACATGTATCTTTTAAACCGCTCGACAGAAATGGACAGAAATTTCAGACAATGTGCCAAAAGGATATACTGTTACATAGAACATACTTGAATTAATATTCATTTGACTTCATTTTTTTGTTAATCTGCAACCAACATGGGCACCTGATCTCGGCCAAGCCGACATGCGTTTATAACATTGAATGTGGAACTTCGAACACGTCGCGATGTATATGTACCATAAATAATTATTAATTTTAATGAAAAAAAAAATCAGAACTATTTACATATGAAATTTGTAATTTTCTGAAAGTGTATACATTTATGAGTATGAAAAAAATTCCATATTCTATAGGAAAATTTTAACAAGTCTGTTATTGTCACTTTAATGTTGTATATTATATACCTATTTACTGGTTATGAGGACAATAACAAGTTTATCGTCCCCCAAGACAGCAAACTATTTCCCGAGGGGCAGGGGGACGATAAACTTGCTATTGTCCGAATAGTCAGTAAATAGCTGTTTTATTATACCGATGCTGACTTTACTTTTGTTACGTCATAATATATACGTCACAATCCATATAAAATCAGAAGTTTTCCGAGATGAAAAACGAGGGAAATCGAATGCTGCCGTTGAATAGTTTGAGGACTATTCACCATGGGCAAATAGCACAAAAACTATTTCACGACAGAGACTGTTAAGAAAGAAATAGCATGTTTATTCGTCTTATCTTTATATAGAAAAAAATAAACAGAGGTATAATAATTTGAATTATTATGCTTCCTGTCAGTTTGTCTCTATATAACCCATACCCTACTATTCTTGCATAGTGTTCTAAGGATTTATAAAGCGTATGCATACTATGCCGAAATAGTGCACGGCTTCAATTTCTGAAGAAAATTCGACAATGCCCATACCGGGGAGCGAACTCACGAACCCGAGATTGTCAGTCCGACGCGCTACCGATTACGCCACAGACGCTGTTATCTATAATACTGTATTATAATATATACAAGAAAACATTGATGTAACCATCAATTGTTTCCCGGGAAATATATAAAGTAAACATGATCATCAACCCGCTTCGATATGTGTGAAAAGGCATGCGTTTAACTGATGGAGACCAAAGTCGCGAATATAATGAAAACTTATAGTCGGATATAAATAAAAAAAAAACGATACCATTTTAAACTTGATCAATTCCTGAAGTAAATGTTGGCTGCATAAAATATAAATTGAAGTTAGACACATGCATCACCTATATTGAAAAATGTATTAAGTTTTGATTTTAGAATATAAAACACGAACTGCATGTGCAGAGTACGTTTTTATGCGAGAAGTAAAATTCGATGTTCTAAAAAAAGGGACCTGTCGTTTTTTCGACAGTAAATGATAAGCAACTTAATATGTTCAATATGAAAAACATATATATTTTCACAGATTCATTTTATAGAAGTAAATATATAATGTATCTCGTAATTTATAAACGGAAAGAACATTCTGATTAACAATCTTTTCAATGATTAGAAAACTTTTAATTCTTAATAACTACTCCCACCCCAATCCCCATACACCAACACTTAAACTTATATGTACAGAGCAGCCCGGTCCTCCGGGCTGCAATAACCTTAGTTTCAATTATTTTACACTTAAGATTAAAAATAAACAAAATAATTATTCTAAAATAGTTTCTTGTAACCCCAATTCCTTCACTCAAATACTATTCTCTAAAACTATCTGTATATTATACCTAAAGCATGGAACGTTCAAAATTAAAGAAAAAGATTATGACGTACATGTTGCACAAGGTGACGTCATAATAGAGTATATGTTGCACAAGGTGACGTCATAATAGAGTAGACTAATGTAATAGGTGATGAAACACTGGGAATGGAGAAAATATTGCCGTTTTTATACAGTAACAACAGTCAGCATAATAATCACAATAGTGTTGTGTTTTGCGTGCACTATGCCTAAATAGTAGTCAGGGTTTGACACATAGTGCACTCGCCTCCGGCTCGTGCACCATGTGTAAAAACCCTGACTACTATTTAGGCATAGTGCACGCAAAACACAACACTATTATATTATTAAAGACATCGTGTTGTTAAGCCAAATAGTGTCATCTTGACCTCAAAACTGTAGGTTACGAAAGCCATAAAGGGATTATTTATTAAATGAATAGAAGTAAACCGAGTTCTTAAATTATACAATCTGTTCTCTCGGATCGATTGACAATCTGTTATAATTCGTTATAATTTTCGTTATAATTATAATTTGCTAATTCGTTCTCATGGATTATTAATTCGTTCCCAAAAAATAAAACAATCCGTTATCTCGGATTGTAATTCATTCGTTTATTTTAAATAATTCGTTCCCTCGGAACGTAATCCCTTCACATTATTTCATTGATATTATTTTTCTGTACATATTGGATATGGAAATACGTTTTTAATGAATAGAATATTGTGGTAGTTACACCCTATCTTTTATTGCATATTACGGTCCAAAATAAGAAAATTACATGAACATTTTTTTTCAAATCCATATGCTGGTACTGATATTTGTACAAAATATTTGAGTTGGATTTTATGAAAGGAAATCATAATGAAACTGTTTCTGAAAGATGTGAAAGCATGTATTATGTATTGCAGTAAGGAAGAAGTATTTCATTTTTTAATGTAAATTTAGAGTTGCTTTTTCAAACCTTTATTTATTAATAGAATAACTTTCTTTTAAAAAAAACGATCATAAAAAATATCATTATCTTGGCTAAAACCTTGTATAAATAGTCGATGTTCAAACAAGATAGTATCTGTCTTTTAACGTCTTATCCCGCTTCTGATGTTTTCAACGTCCGTGTTTGCTCTGCTACTATTTTACATTGTATAATTGACTTTTGAGCTTGAATACTGTTCGGTATCTCAATATATTTCATTGCATATTTGCAAGATTTATGCATGTATCATTAGTGTTATTTATTTATGTTCTTTGGCATTGTTTGGGACTTCAACCGACAGAGAGAATACGAAAGAGAGAAAGGAGGAGGAATTCTGTACTCGAGTAATACTAGGAGTAATATAATGTGGACGCTGACGAATAATTTAGAATTGAACAATTTTTTAACACAAAAATGTTGATGATTTGTTTTCTGATTAAAATTTTAAACCGTCATCAGATGATTTTATTCCTGTCTTAGATCGCATGCGCATTCGTAAGTAAAGTCGATTTTCGACTAACCGCCGCGTGTGAAATTGAAACTAAACAAGCAAATAAATGAGTTCAGGAAATGAAATTATTCAATGGCTTTCTCGCTTTCTTCCTCCCTTAATTGCTTTCCATTTCTTCTCTTTGGCTTTTAAGTTTGTTCAAGGGGAAGGGTGGGTCCACAATAGATGATCAAAGTTTTGCATACATGTAGGAATATGTAGACTATATATAAAAGAACAGTGAAGTCATTATTGATAATATTCATATGGAAGTATCTGCAGGTGGTGTTTATTTAAGAAATAAGGTATCATTTTTTGAGTGTTATTACTTATATTTACATTTGTAACTTATTCATACTTTATATTTGCCTGTTTGTGACTTTTAACGTGTGGAATGCATTATTTTTCAAACCCAACGGCATGTATGTAATCCAATGAACGCGCGTCGACCCTTTATGACGTCACTGAGAAATTACGTCAAACGTTTATCCATACGAACATCTATGACCTCTTGACCCCATACTGTATTTATATACTTATAAAAACGCTTGCTTTCAGTAGTGTTATATAAAGGAAAACACATGCAAATGTAAATATTAAAGTTTGTACAAATCATGACCCCCAGGGATATTATGGAGCAACAATGGACTATTTACATGGAAATATACAGGAAGAAATCTTTAAAAATCTTCTTCTCATGAACATAAAAGCCATGGTTGGTCATAATTTATATGGATTCATCCTCAGGTGGTGTAGACTCAAGTTTATTCAAAGTTTGACCCCCAGGGAAAGGGTGGAGCCACAATGGACCATCAAAGTTTTACACAGGAATATATATCAAAAATCTTTAAAAATCTTCTTCTTAAGAATATCTAATCACACATCAAATGATGTGAAAGATTCCACGGATAGTTCAAATTTGTCCAAATCATGACCATTGGGGGTAGTGTGGAGCCACAAGGGACGATCAAAGTTTAATATAGAAGTATATAGGAGACATCTTCTCAAAACAAGACAAGCCATGGTTTGTCATTTTATTTGGAAGCATCCTCAGATAGTGCAGAATAAAATTTGTTCAAATTGAAACCCCTACCCCTTACTCCTTCTGCCTTTTAGGATTAGGTCGGGACCACTCATGCATTTAAGCTTTTTAATACTAATATAAACTGATTTTTGCTTTTTTCCAAGCCACAGTACTCAGGTGAGCGATGTGGCCCCGGGCCTCTTGTTACAATTTTGATATCAATGAGCTATCTGGCAGGTATTTAGACACTTTCAATAGACAGATGTTGGGACATAGAAATTTATTTCCATAGCCTGTATTTTTTGGTTATTTTTTTTAATTCACCCCTTAATGTATATCTTTTATTCTTTTTGTATATACGAGGGCCTTTCAAAAATTACGCGGACTTGTTGCACAGAAGAAATATTTGACGACATATTTGGGCAAAATTTCACAAATAATATAAAAGAATCTTTACTTATATGGTCTTCAAAATTTCATATCAAAATGTTGTAAATTGGTATTAATTTTGAGTGATTTTTCAGGACATACCATTAAGTCACCGAGCAGCAAAATCTTCGACGTCACAAGCATTACAAAAAATATGTTATTGAGCTTTCATTTTCTCAACATTTTCCCTTGAGTGCCTGTATAGTTTGAGTTACCTTATCTACTCAACATCAAAACACCATTTCTTGTAAAGCTTAAAATCTATTAAAAAAAGTAAAGAATATTCTTCTTTTTTTTTTTTTAAACCAAAAACTACATATGAGATATAGTGTGATATTGGTGACTCTCAATGACGTTCTTTACAGTCAGGATAAAGTTAACTTTTCGTCGATAATCTTCTTCCCGTCCTCCCGTATAGCCTTTTTACAGAGGTCTAACTGTCTAAAATTTCAATTTGCTATTTGTGGGCGAATGTCACGAGTAGCCTAGTTTACTACATGTTTTATTATGCATATTTTGGATCTATGTTGCCGATATCGCGAGCATTACACATATTTTAACAAAAGCGTGGTGCGCCGTCAATTTAGGAGACGTCATTTTCACAGTCTTTTTCACGGGAATTGCATCAGAGAAAAATTACTTTATTTCTGTTAGTACTTCACATATTACGTCCGAAATCTAAATACATAATAATAGAACAATTTAAAGATACATTTGAGAAAATTGTTGAAAAACGTCTCGAATTTTAGAAAATCAATGAGTTAAATTTTTGAATCCGCATGCTTTTGCTTCATTTTTTTTTTTTTTTTTTGTCGTGCGCCGTACCTCTCCATCAACGATATCAACATACCGATAATTTTAGTATAATTTTTTTTAAAATACAGCAATTTTGCCCAAAATTTATTGGAATCTTTAAGATACATATTTGAATATGTGAAATTTTATAACAATATGACGTCTGTAAGAGGAAATAATAGCACAGTCCGCGTAATTTTTGAACGGCCCTCGTAAATGTGTGGAAAAAATTCATTTAACATTTCAAAAGAGGAACAGAGCAAACAGGGACCTCCAAAACATTCGAGGTTGGTTATTTATAAATGTACTTACGTTCACATGAAGAACCTCCATATCCAGGACAACATTTCTGTGTGTAAGACAAACGATATCGGCAAACCCATTCATGATGAGTACTGAATATAATTGAAAGAGTTTAAAAGTTTGGCTACAATTTTTAGCTCTACTAGTCAGAGACCAGAAGAGCTTATGCAATAGTAATGCGTCCGTCGTCCGTCCGTCTGTCTGTCTGTCTGCCTGTAAACAATTTTTCAAAATGCTACTCCTCCTTCAGTTTTGGTCCGATTTCAATATAACTTGGCACAAAAGTAGACTACACTAAGATATATAATTTTGTGCATCGGTTTTTGATTTTGATGAACGGTGTTTCCATGGTTACTAAAAATAAAAATTTCTGTGAAATGCTTTCAAAATGCTACTCCTCCTACAGTTTTGGTCCGATTTCAATATAACTTGGCACACAAGTAGACTACACTAAGATACATGGTCAGAGACCAGAAGAGCTTATGCGATAGTAATGCGTCCGTCGTCCGTCCGTGTGTCTGTCTAAACAATTTTTCAAAATGCTACTCCTCCTTCAGTTTTGGTCCGATTTCAATATAACTTGGCACACAAGTAGACTACACTAAGATACATAATTTTGTGCATCAGATTTTGATTTCGATGAACGGTGTTGCCATGGTTACTAAAAATAGAAATTTCTGTGAAATTCTTTCAAAATGCTACTCCTCCTACAGTTTTGGTCCGATTTCAATATAACTTGGCACAAAAGTAGACTACACTTAGATACATAATTCTGTACATCGGTTACTGATTTTGATGAACGGTGTTTCCATGGTTACTAAAAATAAAAATTTCTGTGAAATGCTTTCAAAATGCTTCTCCTCCTACAGTTTTGGTCCGATTTCAATATAACTTGGCACACAAGTAGCCTAAGATACATAATTCTGTGCATCAGTTTTAATTTTGATGACTGACAAGGATCAATTTTCTATTTATTGCTGTTTTAAAGTTTCAAGTCCCAACTGCTACTTTTTTCTTCCTTTGTTGTAAGTATAAACCAGTAGAGCTACAGTCTCGACAGAGACTTCTGGTTTTTAAAATATATTGTCAAAAACAAAATAATAAAAATATACAAAATTTAGCAATAATGTCTAAACATTAAAAGCGACTCTTAAATGTCCCATGGATAGCAAAGAAGTAAAATTTAACATTTATGATAGAAAGTATAAAATTGAAAAACGATGACAAGTGTCATCCATTTAAATTTTTTGTGTTATAGGCTCTTACCAAATACCCCAAAATCTACATGTGCACACTTCTACGTAGTACGGTACTGCTATCGTCACTGTGTTCTTACAAGAAGTAGTGGCAGTTCCAGTTATCCTGAAATTCATTTTTCACAAATTATTAACATACATGTTTGGAAGAAATCGACCTCATGAAAACAAACTGTATGTTCATATAAAAGTATCACGATGTTCATTTCTTTGTAATATTATATTGTATTCCTAAATGTTTCCTTAGGTGACCTTGCAAAATGAAAAACAGAGAGAGGGGGATTTACAATTATCATTTTTATAAATGGTTTATTAGTTTCTTCCAAAAATAAATGAGAATACATATAGTTTTACTTACAAAAAGAGGAACCAAATGCAACTGGTGTACATAATGATCAACATAGAGCCTTAGTTTTAGTGACGCTGTGAGTTATTTTTCACTGCAAAAGTCTTTTATTGCAACATAACGCGGAAGTGTAGACTAAGCTACCAATAGACTGATACGTATTTACAAGTGTTCGTACTTTTTTAGAGGTTGGCTCTTTGGTCGATAGGCACCGTCTCTTGACACCCTATGCTATCAAGTCAGCAAAATATAATCTTTATGTAATATTATAGTAATTTTATTATTTACTCACTGTTATCTACTGCTTTTTAACTAGTTTGTTAACATTTATACCTTCTTCACTCATTAAATTAGTTCGGGTTTTTTTTTCTTACACAAGCATCATGTAAATGAGGAAGAGCTTCCCTAGGTCTTGTACAGCAGCGAGTCGGATAATCCAGCAAAACTCAGCTATCAGCAGGAAAAGGATTGCATGCAGCTCCATAGCTACCCAGATTACGTCATCACTTGGAATCTTCAACGATTTTAAGGTTCATTGATACTCTGATAAGAAAGATAACTCTACAGATAAGAAAGATAACTTTCTGCAGGCATTTTGTCATGAAATTCAGTGAATTGTCATGTCAGAGTTTACAAATTTCTATCATAAGGACCATTTTATAGTTAACTCAAGCAAACCTTCACCATCGTTCAGAGGTTGATTTCTAGTTCTATTGATAGTTTATTAATTAATTATTTTTAATTGTTTACCTAAAACATTTATACTCAGTTCATTTAAACGGAGTAAATTGAAGAAAAATCAATCTCTAAACGTGTAAGTCTTTTAATTGTAAAGAAATTACAGCCGCAGAATTGTTTAAAAAACATTTAAATAATATTTTATTTCATTAAAAATGAATTTCAAGGGCGATAATGGACCGATAACTCTTGTTTATAGATGCGATGCATTTTATTTTCCATGCACAGAAAAACAATTTGATATTCTGAAATAAAAAGCATCGCTTCAGTATGTTTTCTAAAGGGAATTAGATAGGAATGAGAGTAAATATTATTTTTATATATACCTCATATTTCTAATTTAATTGTGAGATTAAAAATAATTGATCTTTCTAATGACTGTATCAAATTTTCTTCACATCATGATTTGACATATTATTCATTTATGAAAAAGTAGGCAACGCTTCATACCTCAAACTATTTTCTATTTGAATTTAATGTTATAGTTGTTGCTGAAAATCAATGTTTGGAATTTTAAAAAAAAAGTCGTTAAATGTGGAGCAGAGGGATATTGTCCCTTAAACTTGAATAATCTCACGTTTTATGTTTTAATTTACTTTTAATGTTGTCTCTTATCTAGATATGGAGTAGGTCAAAAATTATTGTTATTAACTTAACGGTTATTGTTTTAACTTTTTGATAGCTTTGTAATGCGATTGATTTTAGGGGACAAACTGAGGTTTCCAGAGAGTAATATTCTGACCATTATAGTAAAACGAAGCGTTTTACATGTTTTCAAGCAACATTTTCACTAATTATAAAAAATTTTTAAAAATAACAAGATAATTATAACTTTATATAAATGATTTTTATAACGATACGATATATCGTAGTTTAAGCAAACAGTCTATTGTAGTATTTGTATAATTTGCTTTAAAGTGCGAAAAAATGGCACTTTTGTATATAATCCTTTTGTAAATGTACCTGTATTTTAGATTTTCCCCAAACTTGGCTTGTTCATTGAAGTCAGTGTAACTTACATATGTTATTAATAAAGAAAAAAGGTATAGTTTTAGCTTTATTGAGCCCTAAAAATTAAATGTTTTCAAAAGGTTCTGAAACTGGCCTTAATATTAGTTGAGTTTATGACTTTGAAAGATCAGAAAAGAATATGGCATGAAGGAGTACCGTTCTGGAAATATGACATCATTAATTTGACGTATTTGTCTATTTCAAACAGAAAAGGCTTCAAAATAACCCATTTCAAGGGGAATTTTCCTTTAGAAAATAATGTGCACAGCCGTCATCCACTTTAATTTTTGGATATGTTGTGTAAAATACAATGAAAAATCACATATCTAAAAATCTTTGTGGGCGATTCTGTGGACAATGTTTTCTGAAAGAAAATTCCATTAAAAATCGTTGTCTTCTGCAACATTTTTAGAACATACTGGAAAATTCACATGTTTATGATGTCACAATAAGCATTTAGAAATATCATGTGAGAAAAATGATTTGTATAATTTTTATGCATGGAATTTCAATAATTCAAAATGCATGAGTTTTCATATTTTACATGTACATCAGTTTCATTTTTATGAAAATCACAGGGCAAGAGTTGTATTGAAACTGTAGCTTCTTCTTAAAGAGTTTCTCTATTGTAGTTTTCACACAATGAAACCTCTTAAATTGTAAAAACTGATCTCCTTATAAAGTAAGGAACCTTATGCAACTGGTGTACATTAAGGTTCATTGATACTCGTAGTGACATAAAAAATTATTTCTTTATAGATATGTCAAGTTGAAGTGTCTTTTTGACTAATTTTGCCCTGCAAGCAATGCTACATGTATAATTGTTTGCATTTTAAATAAAAAATCGTTTTGAAAAATCATGAAGATTCAAACTTCATATTTTTATGAGTGACCAGAGGGTTTATGAACCTTAAGATTAAACTAGTACTTCCGTTTTAGTGACGCTGCAATTTTTTTGTCATTGCAGATGTATTTTATTGCAACAATACGCGGAAGTGAAGACTAAGCCTCCGATAGATTGATACGTATTTAGAAGTGTTCGTACTATATTTAAAAGGAACTTTCTCTCTTTGTTATTTCTTAATCACGATGTACTTTTAAAGCACTAAAAAAAACAAACAACACTGTATATCCTAAATATCGGATCTACCAAGTAGATTCAAGGCCATGGATGGAAATTCATATTAAGTATTTGACCGACGACACGAACAATAAAATTGTCAAATTTTCGGGACGCCCTGTTCCTTCCTCAGGACAAGGAAAAAAGTTAAAAAGTCATAAGAACAAAGGAAAAAGAGAAACGAAAACCAACTAGCACTACTACTAAACACTATATATTAACAAAGTTACATGTTGAATTGGAAATTTTTATAAACACTATTAAAGAAAGAAATCAAGACCGCTATGAAATAGAACAATTCTAAATTCTAATGCAATAGTTTTGTAAAACATTTTTTGATTGGCTATTTCACTGATGTTTGAAGCAGTAAAACGAGCATTAACGAGCGTGAAAGCTTTTTCATTGTGACGTCATAAATAGAGCGACGCAAAAACACAATGCTCCGTGACGTATTTCATGTAACAAAATTCATCAAAATAAGACGTAAACAACAAACAAAATGCATGGATTGCATTAGAATGGGAATAACTAATCTTCTAATTTGGTATTTGCGACCGTTAATGCTGATTTAACGGTCGCAAACATCCGTTTTACCGGCTCCGCTTACGCGTCGCCGGTAAAACTCAGTTTGCGACCGTTAAATCAGCATTAACGGTCGCAAATACCAAATTAGAAGATAGTTATTCCCTAATTCAAGAATTAAAATGAAAATAATGGGTTTTATGATAATTGAAATTATTTGTTGCTACATTAAGACGTACGAGTGTATACACAATCTCTTGATTTCCAAAAAGCATTTGACAAGTTTATCAAAACAGGAATCAAAACAATACCCCCTAAAATAGTTGTATGAAAAAAACTTTTATTGTGAACATTACCAGTACTTTTTGGTCAATATCCCGCATAATGCTGTCATTACCTGAAATAATCATGATTAATTGTTTATATGATGAATAGATAAACATATTAGAATTTTTCTTTGTCTGGAAAAATCATTGGTTTTTCCATACTAATCTAGGCATGACTCGGTCTTTCTCTTATTGATGTATATGCCTTTTTCAAACCCTGGATTATTAGTTTATATTTACACTCACTTCACTAATTAAAATAGATTGGATTTTCTCTTAAACAAGCATCAGTTGGAGATGTCCCTCAACACTTCACAAGATCCTTCTTCGCAACAAAGAGTTAGATAAGTCAGAGAAACTCAGCTTTCAGCAGGAAAAGGGCTGAATACAGAGCTGTAGCAAGCGAGATTCCGTTATTACAAGGAAAAGCTTTAAAAATACTTCTACACATGGCTCATCTGAGCTTTAAATTAAAATAATTTAACGGAATGAAGTGTAAATATACATGATATACATGTATTTTATTTACGTACGTTCGAATTAAAGTTTTGAATAATCTCAAGTTCTTATAGTTTAATTGACTTTAAACGTTGTCTCTTATCTAAATGTGGAGTCGGTAAATAAATCGGTCATTGTTTTAAATTCTGGAAGTGCGATTGAAAAATTGTAGAATTTAAAGAAAAGTCCTATCTTTATATATACTAATAAAACAAATAGAAAGTTCTTTTTTTCCCAAAATATGCCTTATGACCTTAAGAAAATTTGAAATGAGAAAAAAAATTAAGGAAGAGGTCATTTCTAAAGAACAAAGTTTTTAAAAAGCATACAGGAAGAAAACGGAATTACTTTTGCATACAGATGTGATGCAGACAGATTTAATTATTGAGAACAACCTAAATTACTTAAAGTGAAAAGAACTATATTATCATATTTTATGAAATCTTCTTACTTGTGTATAAGTCCAGTGAATCTATATCTTGTATAATGGTACTTAATTGCTTTTTGAAGATATATAAACGACTTTTTTGAAAATGGAGCAATTTTCCGAAATAAAAATAAATTTTAAAACGATTGATATATTTGTTTTCCCATATTTTACATTAATTACTAAATTTTAAAAGCATATTTCAAACAAGATGCGCATGTGAATCACTTAGGTTTGTATAAAG
>NW_026925503.1:0-26575 GCF_032062105.1 Saccostrea cuccullata | reverse complement strand
AGTCATGAGGAGAGCTATTGTTACGTATAAAACAGGTTCTCAGCGGACTTAATATTCTTATAACATCTATAAGAACTGTTTTAAAAAGGTTAAAATAGAATTTGACAAAATCGTAAAATCTGACAATATCGAACGTGAATATAAACATGTATAAGACTTAATTTTTACCTTATAATTTTCGCTTGTGTCAGGAAGTTTTGTGGTCCTGTGGTATGTCTACCGCTTCACATGTGAGAGGTGCCGGGTTCAAATCCCGGATGATCCATATCCTTTTTTTTTTCGAAATACTTTTTTTTTACTAAATGATAGTATTCAGTATGTGAAATGAAAAATTTATTAGGTGTGCCTTGCACAAACTCATAAAATCATCATTACAGTGTGATAAATATTCCATATAAAAAGAATCTTCTATATATATAATAAAGAATAAGCAATCAAATCTTTATATCCATACTGGCATATTTTATTTGCTTCAGTATACATGTATAAAGTTAATGATTCTACAAATTCAGTCAGTGGCGGGGGGGGGGGGGGTCTCCATCCCCCTTCCCCCGAACTATGCATGGTTTACTTTATCCCTAAGCGGGGGACACAAATCATCTGAATTAGCTTGTTAGAGTTCATATACATACATTTATATGGTGGAAAATCCTCGTTTATCTCCTTTTTTCCACATCTATTTTCTTAGTTAAGTATTTCCAGCAGCATTCTCTGATTGTAAAATATCCACAGCTTCTGATTAAAGAACATCGTCAGTTGTATCATCTTCTAAATCAATGTAAGGAGAAACATTAATGAAACCATCTTCGTCTGTTGGAGTTAAAGTAGTTTCTCCTGGTTCGGGCAAATGTTCGTACCCCTCATCTTCTTCCTTTATTATTTCATAGTCGGGATCGGAATAGGGACTTTCTGGATTGGTTAATTTCATTTCGTATGGAGAGTGCCTCCTTTGATTTTGTGTAAACCTATAGGGTTTAACACAGACATATTGTTAAAACATTTTAAACTTAGACAATATCAATATCATAATCATTTTTAGTTTTTAGCAGTGAAAGTAAAATGATATGAAGGTTTATTAAATCAGAATGTATATTATCGAAGAAAAGACAACACTTTTTATTTCCGTGCCGATTTCTTCATAGTGAAGGCAGACATCCGAGAATTTCCACTGAAACAAACAACCAAAGAAGCGACAGCAAGCGAAAACAAAACAATTCATATTATGCGTTCTACTAATTAACATCTATTTTATAAAGGGTGGATGTGGAGGGAATTTTTTGTCGAGACTAATTCTTTTTGTAAATTCTTTGTCTTAACTTTCCACTGTATCTGGAGGGCTGGGTGTTAACAGAAAGAAAGAAACTTAGTCTGAGAATCCGTTATATATGATGCCAGTTTTCCCCGCCCACTAGAGGCTAGCTTTACAGCTACTCTGCAGTTATTTAAGTTGTCGCCCTTCCCCCGTACAACATTCACTGCTGTCTTTTTTAGATTAATAGATGTTGTCATTATCGAAGAAAAGACAACAACACAAAATTCTAAACTTATTGAATTTATTATATCCTAACTGTGGCGTATAAGTGGGCACGGCTTTGTATTTCAAATTTAAATTTTGGCTGCCATTTCAACTTGGGCAAGTCACAACATATCAACATCACTACATCAACAACATATCAACATCACAATATCAACTCAATGTTCAAATTCAACTGTTCAATACAAATACCAAACTTCAACTCGTTTGTATTTCAACTGTTCAACACATATCTGAACTTCAACTGTTCAGTCAACATCCATAATCAGCAAAATCCCGGGAAACGGCGGACGCTGATTAAGAATTTAACGTTATTTACTTTAAGTTACCTTGACCCCGGGATACGGCGGTCAAAGTTTGATTTATGTCATAGAATTTTATGCAAATGTTCATTTTCTTCTCTTGATAATAATAAAGGTGCCACGCAATCCGCCACATGGACATCAAACCTCAACTATTTGATGTCCACCGCCACCAAAGTGGGGAAGTGGCACCTATAAGCCAGTGCCCAACTTTCTATTTAACTATCCGGGTAAACAGGCCCCCCTCCCTGACTAAACTTTTCCAAAGCTCCCTGTAAAGTGTTTAAAAACAGACTGTTACCTAACTCTTACAGGTGTATCCCATCTTCCCTACTTAATTCCTTGTGATTTTTCTTAATATCATTATATTTCATATACAACCCACCATTTCTTAAAACTAAATTAGCTGCAAAACTGTTAAGTCTGATACGAGCTCTTTCCATAGCATTGAAGTCTTTAGGAAATCTCCAGTTATTTCTTGGTAAAATTTGTGACCAGATAATCTTTATTCCCTTGAACTTTTGCAAAATAAAATCAACAATGGAGGAAACTAAATTTCTGATCTCGTAAAGCGGTTTGCTTCCAAGGTCTTTACCCCCACAATGAAGAAAAAGATAATCTGGTTTACCTTCAAAACGTGAGATATGATTTAGCTTTTCTTTTAAGGTCGCTAAACGAAGGCCTGAGTATCTCTGCCACTATATCTGAATACCTAACCTTTCTAATCCAAGGTTTTGTCCACCCGATCTTAATACTGATGACAGAAAAGCCCATCTGATGATTGAGGACCCCACACACCATACACTAGAAGCTATTGTTGTATGAAATATAAAACATTATAAAATGAATTAAGTTGTAGTCTATACTACTGAAGAAATTTTTGTACATGGTATTCTTATATATGACTTATAAGCTGCAGACTTCCACCTGCCTGATGTTTTTATTACATCGTCTGAATAACCTGCAATTGCCAGTGCTGTTGCTCCCCCTATCCTAAACGAGTGTGTTTTATAATGCTTTGACTCTATGTTATTAAGCTTCAGTGTTTTTCTTAAGTACAGCTGTAAATTGATATCTTGTAAGCGGAGAAGCATCAAAATGACAAAACAATTGCCCTCCTGCAGAGGAAGGGCGTATCGATAAATATCTATGTAAATTTTTAACTGGGCATAAGGGCCCGCCTGCTGCGTAAAGTACCACTTCTGTCCCCTTCCCACACTGGTTTGTTTTACAATATCTTAATAATTATTATTTTTAATGAGTTATCTTTTTGGATCTTAATATCATTAATATCTAAAATGCCTTTGGCCTGTTTATTTGATGAAACAAATTCTCCAACACGAAAACAACCAAAAAATGCCAAAGTGTAAACTGAAGTGAATAATATTATATCATATGAATCTCTACAGGACAAATGAAGTCCATTGATAATTGTTGAAGAATTCCTGAGGTTATTGGTAAACGTGAATCAGGCTTGGCGCTTGTTCTCTTTTTTCCCTCTAACATTTTAGCTATAATGAAATTGTGGGTGGGGTCGTCAAAATTTTTTAACTTGCATTGAAAACTTATTGCTGAGACATATGTGCGTATTGTGGAATACGCCAATCCCTCTAGAGATGACGCTGCTATAAATTCTACTATGTCTGACAACTTTGGCGGCCAGGCAGGCTCAATGTTTTGTTTTAATCTAAAACTGTCAAACTTAGTTAGTGCCGTACTGTACGTTTCCGGCGTGTTCTTTGACATGGATGCGGTCAACAGATTGCTAACTTCCTGTCGTATATCAGCTGCAGAAATTCCTTTGAAATTCGATCCGGTTATCTCCTTGCCTTTGGTGCTAGCCCATGGAAACGGCCCCACTGTATACGAGAAATAGAATCAGCAATTTGATTTTCCGTGCCTTGCAGACCTGGGGTGATGGTAATGTGTAATGGTAATGCATTGTAATCATTACATTTTTTCAAAGTAATGGGATGTAATGTGTAATGGATCCATCTTTCAATTACAAGTAATTGTAATGTAATGCATTACTTTAAAAAAATGTCAGTAATGACCAATTACTTTTCAATTACATTTCAATTACATTTTGTATATTAGTCTCTTTTTATTTGTGAATCTGAAACAAATAAATATCACTGAGAGGTTATTATTTTATTAATATTGTTAGAGTCTTAAAATCCTATATCCTACAGTATTTGTTATATTACTAAATGGTAATTTATAGACAAACTAAATAATTCTTTTAGTAGAAATTTTCTTGACAATTAAGACAATTGTAAAATCAATTGAAGAGAACCAAAGAAAAATATTAAAAGAAATCATCAGATTTTAAAGAAAGATACAAAAAATGATATTAATACAGGTATTGTGAGACTTACAGTTAAATTAAGATACACATTATATTTTTCTACTTTTTTTTCCCTTTTCAATCTGGTAAAATGGACCTGGTAAACATGATACAAGATCGGTATGATTTATTGTAGACACAAAGAGAAACTAAGGCCAAATATGTAAATAGAGACTAATATACTGATATATTGACCATCATTCATTTTTTGTAGCTTAAGGCCTCAAAATCTAAACCCTACATCCAAGTACTTGTAATTATCCCCTTTGGTTATGCATATGGAGAAATGACGTGCAGTTTATTCATGAGGTTCTTCCACGTGATTTACTTCTCATTAATATTCATAAGATCCTGCAAAAACTCAAATTATACAATTTCTTTAATTATTTAAAATAAAAACATGCAAGACTTTTTTATTTAAATTTCTTTAAACTCTCGACATATCTAAATGGGTAGAATTTAGCGTTATCGTCAGTTGGCAATTTAAAATGATACCTTTTGTTTCAATAATTAGTAGGTCAGGCGAATGCAAAAATTGCCGTTTTTAAATTTAAAAGGCGGTCGTAACTCTTCATACAATTTTATAACAGCAATATTTTCTAAAAATAAACCTTCGTTTGCACCTATGAATCGGCGGAAGAACTCTGTCATCATGCAATAAACACTTACATTTAATCACCAAAAATGATAAAAACACTAATTCAGTTCTCTTTTCTTCAATAAAACAATGTACTGTCGCTTCGAATTTTCAAATCAAAAAGGCGGTCGCAACTTTCACTTTGGCATCAACATTATTGTTATTTCCGGTATAGGATATAAAGAAAAAACAAAAGATCGGCGGAAGAACTTTATCCGAAATAGTTAGAATATAAAAATTAGCAATTTTTTGTAAGTTCTCTATATAATCCTTTATAGAATCTGCCGCCATTATAGCTCCAATATGGCGAATATGTGAATGAGCAGAATGAACACCATTTCTCCATATGGTTTAATGTATGGCTTCATTGATTATACCTCTTAAGCTAATTAGAAGTGCTAATTAATTCATTTAGTTTTTAATACTCCTTATACATTTATAACATTATCTGTTAATTAAATATTAGTTTGCATAGTAGGAAATGTTAAATAAATCATTTATTTAAAAAACAAAAACAACGGAGAAACTAACATCAAATATTGAACAAAACTACAACATTGAAAGTGCTCTGATCCACTTTCTTTGTCAACTGTAGATTGGATTGGTAAACTACATGAACATAATACATGAATCAAAATCCAAATACCGCTCTGATTTATAGATCTGGGGGAAAGCATATTATCGAGCAAAAAGTGTGAAAGTTAATTTATAGGTATAAAGTGTGTTATGATACGTTTTGTGTTTTTCTTTTATAAAATGTAATGTGTAATGTAATTAATTACTTTAACAAAGTAATTGTAATTTAATTAATTACTTTTCTAAATAAGAGTAATGGGAATTGTAATTGTAATGATAAGAATTCCAAAGTAATTGTAATGTAATGCATTACATTTCAAAGTAATTGACCCCAGGTCTGGTGCCTTGAATAAACTTTGCTCGAAATGCCATGCATTTCATGATTAGTGGTCTTAATAACAGCATCTATTAATCAAAGAATAGATGCCTTTATTTTATGAGGAAAACTTTGTTGCTGCTATTTGAGTTGGGTTAGCTATGAATTAGATCGGGTTCGGGATATCTCAAATTCCCCCTCTTTGCCCTGGATCCTAAGAACGAAAGGTATACGAATTTTGTAGCAGACAGAATTTTCAAAAATATGCTTTCAATCACGATTGTTTCTTAAATAATTTCATAAAATAGTATAGACAAATATCGGATTTGATGATTAGATGCATGGATGGATTATTCTTTTTCGAAAAAATGCGAGATTGGCTATGATTGAAATTTTCTTTATCAGCATACATGTGGCACAAGTTTTGTTAAAACTTGTTACTCTTTAGTTTACGGGCAAATATATATCAGATTGAGGAATATTTTGTAATTATGCATTAAATATATTTATATATGAATCGGGCATTATCAATTATAAATCGAGGGTGGGGGGGGGGGGTGGGTGGGCTTTATAGCAGTAAAGTGATCGAAACATTATAGGCTAGTCAGTGTTTATCAATTTTCGAAACATTTATTCAATGGAACATTCTCAGGTGATACAATTGGGGGATTTTTTAATTGCACTTTGCAATAGGAAAAGATAAAAAAAACAAACAAAACCAAAAGGGGCTCGGAAGCAAAGTTATACCTTTTCCAGATCTGAGGATTAACAAGGAAAATTCAAATATTGTAAGGGAAATGTTCAGAATAAATCAGGCTATAAGTTATAATCATGCAGTAGGAACTTAGTGCATATTTGGCTAAAAGTGTGCCCCCTATATCATGTATATTAAACAACACAATTAACCATGAAAAACCAATGCTTTATTCAAACTTCAAATCTGATGTACTCTTGAAATTAAATTCAGAGATTCTCATGTGTGCAATATTGCCCCATGGTTCCCTTGGCAAATGCATGCATTTTATCAAATTCATTGGCAATCAAAGGTAGCCCACTTACTCATAAGAGCCATGCTAATTAATTTTACTTGTATAATGAGTCGTACAATAAATTTGAGAATACAATCTGACACAAGGTTATTTGCTTTAGGATTTTAGGGATGGGGATTTTGATTGATGTACTTCTTGCTCATGCATTCTTCACTTCTAAGGCTATAACCATTAGGAATAAAGGAATTGATAATTTTATTTACCTATGGTTTGGGTAAATTAGGGTTAGACTGGTAAATTAAGGAAAATGACAAATCAATGCTCAATGCATGTGAAAGAACATAATCTGCTGTATGCTGTAACCAGTTGCTTGAATTAGAAATTCTCTTCTTTTAGCTATGGTAAGTATTTAAAGTTTTTAGCTACAGGTGTGCTGTTACCCAGAAAAATAGTAACTGATCATGAATCATGTAATATCAATTATTCATTCTCATCTACAGTCTACTGACAAAGTTAATTTAATAAGGTTTTAAATAAAAGGGATATACTTCACAATTAACAAAATATAATGGAAAAAATATTCCAGCTTTTTACTTGTGTTTACTCAGAGTTTTGTCTGCTTTAAGCTGTACACATACCTGAATTTTGAGTTCATCAGTGGGTTACCTTGATTTTAGCTAAAAAATTTATTTAAGTAGTTTTACTAAAAATAATTGATATTCATAAAAGCTATTCTTGATAATTTTATTTTATTGGTTAGAGACTAAAGTTCATGGAATATTTACATCAGATGAGAATTCGAAAACATCAGGGTTAAAAATATTACTGTAATTAACTTTGGTCATTCAAATTCATAAAACATATATATAGGGGAGAGACATGCCATTCATTCAATTTTTAGAGAGAGAAAAAAAAAATTGTTAGACAATTTGGGTCTTACTCTTTAGTTGGATATAATAAATTCTTTAGGAAAAATATAAATTGGATAGCGATTTCAGTAGAAGATTGTATTATACACTTACTAGAATGAGTTGTATATGAGGGCTATTGATTGACTTAGGAGTACATGTATAACAAAATTTGTATCTATTCAGTAAGATTTATTATTTGCAAGATACAGTGTACTAAGGTTATCAAGTCAAGTACACACAAATATAAACCGAGTGTACATGTAGTCTGCTTATTTAAATGACGAAAGCATATATCTTTATTCAGTAGTCAATTATTGATAAACAAGAGGGCACATATGTAAAGGACTTAAATTTTTGGAATTGACTTCATTACTACATTAGGTCCACCTGTTTGAATATATAAAGATTTGGCCAATTGATGCAATGTATTTCACAATGGCATTTTTTTTTTGGCCTGAAAAAATTTAGTATAATTGTGATCACTGATCAGACATCTAAACTTGATTAGCATGATATATGCCTATGGGTTTCATTTAAGATGCATAAATCATAAAGTAAATTTAATTTTATGGCCTATTCTGTATTCAACAAAACAGTGGAAACCACTTATTATAAGATCCAGGGATAGAAACATTCTAAGTCCAACCCATTGGAATTTCACAAACAGCTTCAGTCAGGGAAAATTTTAGGAAATACAAAGCCATTCAAATATTGTTAATGGATTAGAAATTATAGCATTTAAAAAAAATCCACTAATTATACTAGATTCATGCAAGGTAAACATATATCATTCATCCAGAAGCCACAGCAAAATTCTATTTCTCAGCCATAGGTTCTAAGGCATGACAAAAGTTAATTAAACCTGTACTTACATGACAGTGCTTCCTTCTGATCACATTTTCAATTTTGGTGAATTAAACAAATTTCTTATTTTATTTTTTATTTATTTATTTATTTTTAATCCTCCATAGATTTAGGCAAGTACTGTACAGTACTGTTTGTAATTAAGGAATAATGCACTGTCAAGCAAGGTCAACAGTATAATTCCTAGTATTTTTTTTTAACTAAAGGAATAATTAAAATGTACATGTAATCATGTATTCTTGCAATCCAGTTTGATGTAGGAAAGGGGTTTTGCTCTGTGAGCCATTTATTAGTAATACTTGTCCTATTCCTAGTTCTAGGTAGTGGTAACATTATTATTATTTTAATAGGCATAGATCTGTAATTTTCATTGGAAGTGAACTTTATAAAGTTCCATATTCTTATTACATTTAATAAAGTATCTGTTAACATCCAGTTTATGATGTATAGGCCCACAGCTCATACACATAAGTTTGGTGAAAAGCATTAATTAGAATAAAGTAAAGAACTGATCTCAAGATCCCATTTGGAGTCATAGTTGGGAGTAAAACGTTTAATGCTGTAACACCTTGTGTTACATGTAATAGATATGAGTACTAAAAGCCTGGAGAGTCAATTCTCAGATATAAAGCTAACCTTATTAACTACAATTAACATGATTTATTTAAATAGATAAATTTATCTTACACAGTAAGTTAAATAGGTTTTCTAAAACTATTGTTTGAAACCAGCCAGAATAAATTCAGACATGCTGCTGTTGAAGTGAGAAGGGTAGATCAGGATTAGCCAATTTTATGATGGTACAATATTTTGTCTACATATAAATGTTTCTTTAAATTTTATTACATGTAATTCATCATGTTTAATATAAATTATGACACAAATTGCATATTTTCAGTCTATTTCTTATACAGACGTAATCAACTTAGGAGGAATGGGGGTCTAGAGTTATTTTCAGGGGGGCTTTTTCAGTTACCCAACTCCCAAGTAAATAGGTGAAATTTAGGGCGGTTGGTCGTGGGTCCGTTGAATTCGGCTTCCCCATTTTGTGGGGTGACCGAAACTTGTGGATTCCAAAGTGTCAGCCATGTGGCGTTTGCGCCGAGCCATTCAACTGATGCTATAATTCATTGTGATGCTGCTGCTTAAAACAAACTCATTTGCTGTGAAAATGTGTGCTGCTTTCAACAAATTCATAAATTGATCTGCTTTGATTGATTGAAACAAACTCAATTGCTGTGCAAAATGTGTACTGCTTCCAACAAATGTCATGGACAGTGCTTTGCTTGCTAAAATATCTTTAGTAACGTTCGAGGTTTGATAACCCGGAAGGATAACTACATACATATAAACTTGTAAAGTTTATTTAAAATACATGTACATAAAATTTAATTGTAAGGTTAATTACCGTTTGCGGTATACCCGGAACGGCCATTATTATGCTTATTATAAGTACATGTACATGTAATTGTTTGCTTTCATATTGATTGTTGCTGCTGCTTGTTGTGATTGTTTGGGGTCGCCCTGTTTGGCACCCCCTTGTTGCTTTAAAATGTGCCACGACCAACAATCGCCAATATATTAAAATAAACGTGTGTAAAATCATGTTTGTTTTATTTTCCTCTATATAAATAACAGCATCTATTAATTAAAGAATAGATGCCTTTATTTTATGAGGAAAACTTTGTTGCTGCTATTTGAGTTGGGTTAGCTATGAATTAGATCGGGTTCGGGTATCTCAAATTCCCCATCATTGCCCTGGATCCTAAGAACGAAAGGTATACGAATTTTGTCGCAGACAGAATTTTCAAAAATATGCTTTCAATCACGATTGTTTCTTAAATCCCAACCCATCCCAACCCATATTTTAGAGTTATGGGAGAATATACATCTTGATATTAAATAATTTAAAAAGTATTTGTCTGCTGTTGGGGTTTTCTCTATCTTTTCAGGATTGACTTGAACATTGACTTTACTTGGAAGATCCTCGTCGTGGCATTCCATGGGCCTGACCTTGTATGCTGTAATTTTGATTGCGTGTTTAGCCTCGCTCGAAGAGTCCTTGATGACATTCCACTGAATTACAATTGGTTTTTACCCTTGTCGTCCCAAGATTCAGTTTGCGTCGAGCCATTCAACTGATGCTATAATTCATTGTGATGCTGCTGCTCAAAACAAACTCATTTGCTGTGAAAATGTGTGCTGCTTTCAACAAATTCATAAATTGATCTGCTTTGATTGATTGAAACAAACTCAATTGCTGTGCAAAATGTGTACTGCTTCCAACAAATGTCATGGACAGTGCTTTGCTTGCTAAAATATCTTTAGTAACATTCGAGGTTTGATAACCCGGAAGGATAACTACATACATATAAACTTGTAAAGTTTATTTAAAATACATGTACATAAAATTTAATTGTAAGGTTAATTACCGTTTGCGGTATACCCGGAACGGCCATTATTATGCTTATTATAAGTACATGTACATGTAATAGTTTGCTTTCATATTGATTGTTGCTGCTGCTTGTTGTGATTGTTTGGGGTCGCCCTGCTTGGCACCCCCTTGTTGCTTTAAAATGTGCCACGACCAACAATCGCCAATATATTAAAATAAACGTGTATAAAATCATGTTTGTTTTATTTTCCTCTATATAAATAAATACATAATGCGCTTGGATTTAGAAGTTTGAGAATTAATAATTTGAACTTATGCTTTATTGTCAGTGCAAAAGAGCACTTTCTTGTTGCTTAATGCAGGTCCCCATAATGCAATTGCCAGCAGAATCGGTACTAATTCGAGACATGTTATATCCCTAATAATATTTCTAAAATGCCAATGTCTTGGCCAGGCAAAGTATACCCAATTTCCA
This sequence comes from Saccostrea cuccullata, assembly GCF_032062105.1. NCBI lineage: Eukaryota > Metazoa > Mollusca > Bivalvia > Ostreida > Ostreidae > Saccostrea > Saccostrea cuccullata. The sequence goes on along the minus strand of NW_026925503.1, from coordinate 15,229 downwards.
GCATTATAGATACGCCCCGCATCCCAACTTATACAGGACCCCGCACTATCCGTATATAATTCTAGAGAATGGTTACTTGACCAATGACTTTCTGGGAAATAAAGTGTCCCAATAGAGAAACACCGACATCTTACGAACGAACGTAACTCTCCCTAACTTCCCGTATCTCGATAGTTTTCTCGGGACCAGTGATTGTACCCATATAAAGTTTAAAATTGGAAAAATAAGTATATGTGTAAAATAGAACGGATAGTGTTTTAACCACTTTGTATTTGAAAATTGCTCGTGTCATTTTTTTTTTGTAATCACTTACAATGTTTTAGAAAGGGAACAAATTGAAGAAAATACACCATAATACTTTAGACGGATTAGGAAACACGTTTGTCATGCGTCAGCGATTAAACGTATACAGACTACTTGTAGTGTGCGACTTGTTCATATGGGGAAAGGTGACTTTTTACAGCTTGAAAAAAAAATAAATCCGTGCAATCAAGTAAATAGGTTGTGCGCTTTATAAAGTGTATAAAGAGAAAGACAGAGAGATTCTTTTTAAAATTTATTAAAATATCACTTCAAAGAAACAAACGAGCATTCATGGTAGACAGTATCTTCTTATATATTAAATGGCGATCTTAACTAAATTATTTTGGGCTGCTTTTATTTTATAAATATGTAACAGGCCTGAAGCAAGCAATTTCAGTTGGGGGGGGGGGGGGGGGGCAACTACTCCTACAAATAAGAGCCTCGGTTAACGTCCCTACGCTCCTTATATACCTCGGCGCCAAGTCAAAAGTATCTCGCCGTGAACCTCTAGCATGCTGGAGTAGGAGGACAACCAAAAGTTTAGAGTCACTACCAAACAATTCCTTGGGAAGCCAAAATGAAAGATTTCTTTATTGAAGGAGAACAAGTTTACAGTATCTAAGTTTTCTATAATACCGGTATTACATTGTTTATTTATCGACTTCATTAGGGGACGGGGGGGGGGGGGGGGCTAATCCCCAAACCCAAAATCCCGTTCCTATATACGACCGTGTGTACATGTATATCTGTTCATATGTGTGGATTATAAAAAAGGCTAAAAATATGCCTTTATGTAGGGCGGTGTATTTTTCTTAGTAAAGTTCTTTTCTTTGTCTTAAAGTTATGCTCCACTATGTCATTGTTTGTTAACCATGCATTATTCGTCAAAATTTAAAAATATCTTTGGACCCGGATTTATATATGTTCCAGGGGTTGGGGGAGGGGGGGCATAGGTTCTATGATGGCATGCTAATATGGTACTTGCTCTCATATATCTTAAATTATGTCAAAAACGCAATTCACTAAATTTCCATATTTTTGCGGACCCCCCCCCCCCCCCCCCTGAAAGTTGGAGATATTGATTTCGGTCTACCCGTTCGTCTTATAATTCTGTCCGTCTTTTATACTTTTGTTTCAAGCAATATCTCGAGAAGCCTTTGAGCTTTTACAGTGAAATTAAAAAGTAGCTTTCGGTCTTGAATGTTAAGGGGGGGGGGGGCGGAGTCTACTAGCACCCGTGAGAATTATATATAGATTTTTATAATACATGTTTGTAAGAGGAAGCCTTATCAACCGACAAATTACGAACGGGCATCCCCCTGGATTTATGATACGGCTATAATTGTTACACAATTGACGTTATGAAAACTTTTAACATTAAATTATCGCATAATTTAATAACTTAATGAACTTATATTCTTGATCAGGTGAAGGTTCTTATATTGTCTTCTATTTATTAATGTATTTATTATGTATAAATATTTGTTTGTGTTTATCATTTGGACGTGTGTAAATAGGGCAGAATGACCCCTGTACGTCCGGTGCTGAATAAGTGATGGATCATTCCGCTTGTCATTTACCGCGCTAAAGTGAACACTAATGTGAACGTAGAGTGATAGCCGTACCACCTGGACCACGCTTCGGTCGCACTTCGCTCCTGATGATGAATTATCTACTGCTACTAATGTCCAGTATACTGACTGACCAAGCGAGTGTACCATAGTCCGAGGCAAGGTAGTAACAGCTGAATAACGCTTCGGTCACACATTTACTCCTGATAATTAATTAACTACTACTACTACGGCTATCAGATGTACCATGGCCCGAGGAAAGGTGAAAGACAATATAAGCTCTAAGTTTGGGCTCTCGGTTAGACACAACGCACTACTATACGATCAGATTAACACGTTAAAGCCTTCCCTGTACTAGTAGTATCAGTGACTATATTTAAGACTGTAAATACTGCACACAAGTGTATATTATAATTCGGACTTGTTGTTTGTATCTGAACTGTTTGTTTGTCCGTTACTTGATTAAAAAACTTATATAACCCGCATTGAACGTTGTTGTGTTATATAACGTTCAATTTGGTGCCTGCGACCAGGATTTGGATTGGAATTCCTGCCCAACGGGTTACAGCGTTACAGCGGACTCTTGGAACTTGAACTCTGCTTCTCCATTTTGTAAGTATTTCATCTTCTGCCAAAATCTCTTATTATCATGGGTGAACAAGAATTTATTAATGCTGTTAAAGGACTTTCATTAAAAATGGACAGTTTGAATCAAAATTTTGGAACAAGTCAAATAACGCCTTTTGATGGGGATCCAAAAGCATTTAAAAGATGGATTAAAGCGGTAGAGAAGCATGCATATCTTGAGGGGGTTCCAATAGAAAATGTGAAAATGGTTGCTTTTAAAACTAGTACAGGGGCGGCCAGTGACTTTATTCAGAGATATTTCAAAACGAACCCTATGGTCGAATGGGAAACGTTAAAATCAGAGCTTTCTATGAGATTTGCAGAAATCTGAGCTCTTACGACAGGTCAGACAATGTTCAAATCTTTGCTGAGCGCTTGCTCTCTCTGGCAGAACAGGCGTATCAAGGTACACAGGATGCTAGAATATCAGAAAGCCAACTTGTTGGGTTCTTTGTTGATGGTCTCTATTCAGATAGACTAAAGTTAAAGGTCATGCGGGATAACCCCGGCTCTCTTCAAGACGCAATCAATTCTGCCCGTGCTGAATACAATTTACAGCAACGGTTTCACTTGAGAACAGGGAGAAATTACTTTGCCCCCGTAAGTCAGGCTGGGGAACCCATGGAAGTAGATTATTATAGGTTTTAGAGAAAACGAACTGACCATGACGTGCGACAAAGACCAAGACAGTTTGTCAGAAAGACATTTACCCCAAAGAAAGTTTTAGCAGTCGAGACAAAAAGATCTCGTGATGACGTTGTTTGTTGGTCTTGCCACAACAGAGGACACTACAGTCCTGAATGCCCAAATAAAAAGAAACATGTAAACGCTATAAACGTAGTGCCGGCTGGCGCTGAAGAAGAAAATTGGGAAGAGTTAAACTAGAACGCTCCGCTCAAGTTGGGACCTTTGAGGGGAGCAATAAGAAAAAGAAAACAAAACAAAAGAAAAATGTCAAAAATGTTCAAAACCTCCCCACTTTGACTGTAAATTCAATTGAAAATCCAAATTCATGTATTATAAAAATTGGAAAGAAAAGATTCAGACCCCTATTAGATACTGGCGCCGCAGTTTCTTTGGTAAGTTCAAATGTATATTGGTCCCTTGCTAATCCTTCAAAATTATCTAAAGCAAAAATGAATTTAAAGTCTGTAAACGGCGCCAATTTGAAAATTGAAGGATGCACTCAAATTGAGTTTGTTATAGGAGGTCTAACAATGTGTCATCAATTTTATGTTGTTCAAAACATTAATAGATCTTTTATATTGGGAAGAGACTGGTTGGTCCAAAATGGTGTTCGACTTTATTTTGATCTTGGAAGTTTACGAATCGGAAACACATATGTCCCGATGGTTGAAGATGTTCATATTGCTTCTATTTTGAGAGCGACAAAGAAAACTGTTTTAAAACCTCAATCAACCACCGTGTGTTTTGCAAAGCATAAAGATCACGCAACATTTCAAAATAAAACTGTTGAAGTAAATGTTTTAGAAAAGGGATTTATTAGCGACGAACCAGGTTTGATGATTGGAAGTTCAATTGCAAAAACTAAATCATCGCGTTAAGTCCCAATTCTAGTCGTAAACAATACAATAAACTTTCAAAATCAAAAGAGGGTGTGTGATAGGACGGATAAACGTAGTCGATGATAAATCTATCGAAACATCGATTAAAAACAAAAATAAGAGCAACAAAGAGAAAGAGTTGAAATCGGAACTTAACGTTGCCCCAGAACATAAAGAGATGATTGAAAAAAATTGTAATGCAAAATCAAGATCTTTTTGCTAAAACTGATGCGGAACTAGGGCATACTAAAACGATCAAAATGAAAATAGATACAGGTGATCATGCGCCGATCAAATGAAACCGTATCGTACTCCGTTGATTAAACGAGTGATCGTAGACAAAGCAATAGACGAAATGTTGAGCGCGAACATTGTGCGACGTTCAAAATCGCCCTGGAGTTTTCCGATCGTGGTTGTAGACAAGAAAGACGGAACAAAACGTTTTTGTGTAGATTTTAGGCAACTAAATAAAATCACGAAAACAAATTCTTGGCCCTTGCCCTTGATTGACGATTTATTAGATCAATTAGGAAAAACAAAATATTTTACCTCTTTGGATCTAAAATCAGGGTATTGGCAGGTACTTATGAATGAAGAAGACAAAGAGAAAACTGCATTTGTTTGTCATAAAGGCTTATTTGAATTCAATGTAATGCCTTTTGGCCTTTGTAACGCCCCCCAGATCTTTTCAGAACTCATGAGCATAGTATTGGCGGGTCTAGAATCATTTGCTTTGGCTTACTTAGATGATATTTTGATTTTTTCAGAAACCATCGAAGATCATGAAAAGCACATTCAAACTGTATTTGAAAGACTCAAGGAACATGGGTTAAAGTTAAAGGCGAAAAAATGCAGTTTTGTTAAAGAGAAAACACAGTATTTGGGCTTTATTATTGATAAAGAGGGAATAAGACCAGACCCTAATAAAGTGGCCGCAATTCGAACATTGCCATCCCCTAATACTGTAAAAGAAATACGCAGCTTTATAGGTAAGTGTAGTTACTATCGTCGGTTTGTACCAAACTTTTCAAAAATCGCCGAGCCTTTGGTATCACTAACAAAGAAATATGCGCGATTTAAATGGAATGATGAATGTCAAAAAGCTTTTGAATTCTTAAAAGAAAGTCTTACCGTGGTGCCGCTGTTATCAGTACCAGATACAAATAAAGAGTATATTCTCTATACCGATGCTTCCGACACAGCGATAGGCGCATGCCTAGCTCAACCGCTAGATGTAAACGAACAAGGAACGGAATCTAAAATACCGGGTACCAGAAATGAAAAGCCAATTTGTTACCTTTCTCATAAACTAAGTGACACTCAAACGCGTTGGTCTACAGTCGAAAAAGAAGCCTTCGCGATCCATTATGCTCTTCAAAAGTTCGATCCTTATTTGCATAATGCTAAATTTGTAATTCGTACTGACCATAAACCACTAAAATACCCGTCAGAAGCCCCAATGAAAAATAAAAAGATTCAGTTATGGGCCTTGAGTATTGCGGGTTACAATTGTCAAATTGAGTATATTCCGGGAACTGAGAACACGTGCGCGGATTTGTTATCCAGAACGCCTCAAACAAGCCTTACGTCGGAAATGGAAAACAGCACTGAACAAAATGGTCCTGATGTACACCAGAACTCATTGGAAATCAATTTTATTAATTCAAATGCAATTAATCCAAAAGATTTTGTACGCTATGATATAGGTGAGCCTGACATTCCTTTCAAACCTCAGATCCAACTTGGTGAAGACAATGAGGTAAGTATAGCTGAAGAGCAAGCCAAAGACCCTGAACTACTACGCATTGTTCGCCAGATACAACAAGGTATAGCAAAGAAAGCAGTAAGTGACAAACATCTTATTATTGACGAAGTGTTGTATTATCTATCAAATGCTGATAATGATCCAGTTATTAGGCTTTTTGTGCCAACACATTATCGATCTGGTGTAATCAAGCAGTATCACGATGACAATGGTCATTTGGGAATTGACAAGACGTTTGATGCTATCAGACAGAAGTACTACTGGCCTAACCTTTACAAAGAGCTGTACGATTATGTTGGTATGTGTGTAACTTGCGCGATGAGAAACCTTAAGAAGTTAAAGCCATCTGTACAAGAAACAGACGTTCCACCATTTGCATTTGCAAAGATTGGTCTTGATCTATCGGGTCCATATCCACAGTCCTTATCGGGAAACAAATACATTATTGGGTTTGTAGATCTGTTCTCAGGTTGGCCAGAAGCGTTTGCAGTTCCAGACAAAACAGCAGCAACCATTGCGCACTTGATCATCGAGGAGATATTCCCAAGGTTTGGAGCTCCGTTGGAAATCATCACTGACAATGGTACGGAGAACGAAAATAAGGTAATTAGAGAGACTTTGAAAGAACTTAACATCTCTCATGTTAAGACATCATACTACCATCCCCAGAGCAATGCCAAAGTTGAGCGATTCCACAGAACCTTGCATGATGTACTGTCGGAAGTTGGAAGACAATTTGACGACATGGGATATTTTCCTGAACCAAGCTTTAGCAGCGATTCGATTCAACATCAAAGAATCCTCATCTTTTTCACCATTTTATCTACTCTACAGCCGAGATGTTGTTCTTCCTATAGACAACATTCTACAACCTCGACGTAGGTATATGGGTGAGGATCCTCACGAGTCGCATTGGAACAACAGCACAAGACCTTTACCATGGTTCACAGAATCCTGAAGCGATCCAAAAAGAGACAAGCAAAGTACGCAAACAGGAACGCAGTAGACGTGGACTTAAAGATCGGAGATCCAGTCTATTACAAGAATAACCAACGACAAAGTAAGCTTCAGTCTAAATGGAAACCATTTTATAGAATAATTGAGCAGATATCTCCTGTTACGTTCAAAATAAAGAGCCAATTAGACGGTAAGGTTACAAAAGCGCATAAAGAGTTACTTCATCTAGCAAAGATCGATGAATGGGAAATACCCCAAGACGAACAAGGTAGACCGTTACGTAAGGCTGCTTACGTAATGCCCCCGGAATCAGAATCTGATAATGATGAAACAAACGATCGCGAACCCGCGGAACAGGATGAAAAGAGAATACTGAACGAGAATGAACATTATTCTGACAATGAATCGAGTAATTCCGATGTAATTTTAAACGGAGATTCTAATATGTCAGAAAGTGAGCTTGAAAGAGAGACAGTAAAGCAAGAGAGTGAAATGAGTGGTGGCGAGGAAGAAAACATCCCTCTCGCGAAATTAGCTAAAAAATATAGAAAAGAGAGAAAGAATTCCTCTTCTGAGGATGAGATTCCCTTATATGAATTATCTAAACGATTAAAACAACGAAAGACGAGAGAAAACGACACTGAATTAAATAACGATAATTCGGAAAGTGAATCTGAGTCTAATGGGTCCCTTATGGACATTAATGAATGTAGGGCCCGGGACAAAAGAAACAAAATAAAGAGAGCTAAGGAATTTCGAAATTTTATTAGATCTCTTTCAAAATTAATGTAACTTTCCAATTATCTTTAATTTTTTTTTTATATTTTCAGTCAACACCTGCTCATATTCTTCATTGGGTAATTATTTTATTCATTGATATCATTATATAATGGCTATTTCTCAAAATACCCTCCTTTGCCCTTGGACCTTGACGCTGGCCACTCCGGATACCCTATACGACCTACCGGCCCATATCCAGGCAACAATTCTTCAGATGCACATTGTAAATTTGTATAGGGCAGAGCACCGGAGAAGGATGAAACATGTAAGGAGAAACTTGCAACTTTTGGTCCAATTCACGGCAACCCTGAGGAGACAGGGCTATGCCACCGATGGACCAACACTCCCTCCAAATTTAGCAGTTTCTCTCCGGGATATGGTAGACTACATAGAGAATGACTACCACTATGAGATAACCCAGGAGCAAATAATCTGGAGGCTTATAGGGAAGAGGTATCGGTATTTTAATATGTTCCTCCGACACTATAAACTGGAGACATTTGTCAACTTCGGAATATCCCCACATTTTAAGGTCAGCGTCCAGTTCTACGCACGTGTATTCAACATCCATGACGATGACCCTCACTATCTAGCACTTGCAGGTAATGCGGTGACCTATCAGGAAATTATCAATACCCCTGACACCAGGTACCAGGAAGAGAACGGGGGTATAAATGCCTATTTCTTCTTAGCTGACAATCCAGGGAGGCCAATCACTTATTGGTATTCGCTCTATCTAGAGCCCTCTCCAAAATTCGGTGGGCATGACCTGTACGAAAGGTTCTTCGGACGGAAACGTCTTGACAAGATGAGGGAAAGACGAGGCAGATACACTGAGCTTTCGTTAGATCTGGGACGTTTCTCAGATCCTGTTAAGACTATTTAATCTCTGATTTATTACCCAATATAGAAAGAACTGTTATTTCGTGTCAGTTTATATGTCATTCTCAACTTTGATCTTTCTCTCTCTCTCTTACAGATTTGACCTACAGCATGTTCTCTCTTTTCTTGACCTGCTCTACTTTACTCTACTCTCTGACTAACGCCATGTTAATTCGGGAAAATGTTATCTTTGAACAAGCGCATGAAATATCTACGACCAGGAATCGTTGGTTGGTGACGTTGGTTATTGACTTAAATATATACGATCATTCTATCAATAAACTGTATCATTGCTTGGACGAGATTAACCAGATAAAAAAGGCCTTAATTAAAGTTTATGATGCCCCTCTAAAAGATATGTATTTTCTTACCTTCAAAGGTCTCGAAACAGAAATAATTAATCTGCGCGATGCACAAAACGCCGTGCACAACAGTTTCCGCGTTTTAAGTCCCCTTCATAATTATACTAACATTCGTGAAAAAAGATCGTTGTTGCCAATCATTGGTAGAGCTTTTAGTTTTCTCTTTGGCACCGTTTCTGAAGACGATCTAAGAGGAATAAGAAATAATATAAACACCCTTGCTTCTAACCAGCAAAAGATAACTCACGTCCTTACAGAAAGCTTAACCTTAATTAACAGTACCCGCGCTGCGGTAAAAGAAAATAGACAAAATCAACGCATTGGTAATTCTCCCGGATAAGTTAAAGAAAACAAGCAAATTCAAAGAATTGTGGTCCCCCGCTTTCGGTGTCTTTGTGGGCGAAATATTATTTTTTAGGGTCAAGGTCAAAAGGGCAAAGTTATTGGTATCGCATGTAAGTCTTGCCACAAAGGATATAAATATTTAAGAAATGATAGTCCTAGTTTCTACCGTTCAAAAGTTGTGACCAAGGTTAAAGTTTTTAAAAAGTAGTTTAAACTCCAAGGTCAAGGTCAAAGGGTCAAAGTTCTTGATATGCAATGAAAGGCCTTCTCACAGGGATTACATACGTGAAGTACGAAAGTCCTAGCCCTTACCGTTTAAAAGTTATGGTAAAGGTTAAAGTTTTTCAGAAGTACGTAAATCTGGGTACCTGTAAAGTGCGAAACGAAATAGAAACGAAACGAAACGAAACGAACTGAAACGAAACGAAATATGCCGAAACGAAACGAAATCTACCGAAACGAAACGAAACCTACCGAAACGAAACGAAACGAAATCAAAACGAAACCTGCCGAAACGAAACGAAACGAAACAACACTATCAAAATGTTTTTTTTTTAAATCAAGGTACATGTACATAATTATAAATGTGTAACTACATGTGGACTTTTTTTTTCTTACTTCAAATAAAATTCATATACTTCAAGCACTTGTTAATATAAAATTTAATTACCGATAAATTATGCTCCCTTCTCAGTCTAATGATGCATTTACGTGTTTGCAAGCTGCAAATATGCACGAGCGTACTATGCATGTATAGTTTCAATATGTGCAGTATTTTCTAATTTTTATATCTTACTCTTATTTTCAGTCCTTATTTATCTAAATTCAACATATCTATCAAAATTGATGTGTTACATGTAAAGGCTCGTTTATGTACGGGTCGAAATAAAGTCACTGTACTGTTGTATTGCGAATGTCTTAAAACATAGGATAAACCAGAGACTTAGAGTATTTAGTATTCCATTCCAAGGTGTCTGGGTTTTTTTTGTTCTATTATACATGTAACTCCAACCGAAATCTTGTGTATCCTTTCTACGTACATACGGTCCTATTTTTATCGAGGTAATTTTGGAGGAAGAAAGGAGTGGTTCGCAATAAAGAGTCTTGACATTAGACGTCTTAAACTATTTAATTGACAAGTAAAAAGTCTCTCGAAGCGAACGATGTCATTTTAAGTAGGTAAATTTTTCAGTAAGATATTAAAAAATATGACATAGGTGTCGGAAGCGGCGGGGAGGAGGGGTTAGCCTCCATCCCCACTTTCTTGCAAAGATATATATTACATAGGCATTGAAAACTGGAGTTTACCTTTTTGTTGGTTAAGCCCCCCCCCTCCCCCCACAACTTTCAATTTCCTTCCGACGCCTATGTAGGAACTTGAAGCGAAACAATTGCCTGTGGTGCTTGAACTATATAAATTTCATATGAAGTAAAAAATAGACCATATAAACATTCTAAAAGTTTTGTTTTGTTTCGTTTCGGCAGGTTTCGTTTTGATTTCGTTTCGTTTCGTCTTGATTTCGGTAGGTTTCGTTTCGTTTCGGTAGATTTCGTTTCGTTTCGACAGATTTCGTTTCGTTTCAGTTCGTTTCGTTTCGTTTCGTTTCTATTTCGTTTCGCACTTTACAGGTACCCCGTAAATCTCCAAGGTCAAGGTTAAAAGGTCAAAGTTGTTGGTATCCAATGAAAGGTCTTGCCACAAAGAATACATATGTGAAATATAAAAGTCCTTGTATCTACTGTTCAAAAGTTGTGACCAAGGTTATAATTCTTAAAAAATAGTTAAAACTCCAAGGTCAAAAGGTCAAAGTTCTTGGTATCAAATGAAAGGTCTTTTTCTAAGAATAACTTATGTGAAGTATAAAAGCCATAGCCCTTACTGTTCAAAAATTATGGTCAAGGTTATAGTTTTTTCATAAGTACGTAAATTTCCAAGGTCAAGGTCAAAAGGTCAATGTTGTTGGTATCCAATGAAAAGGTCTTGTCCCAAAGAATAAATCTTTGAAATATGAAAGTCCTAGTACCTACCATTCAAAAGTTATGGCCAAAGAAAAAGTTTGGAATTTTTTAGTAAAAGTTGGTCAAACTCCAAGGTCAAGGTCAAAAGGTCAAATTTGGTGGTACCCATAGAAAGGTCTTATCACAAGGAATACACATATGAAATATGAAAACCAAAGCTCCACTAAATCAAAAGTTATGGGCAAGGTTAAAGTTTTTGTGACGGACGGACAGACTGACGGGCGGACAGACGGACAGACGAATGAGATTTAATGTCCCCTCGCTTTCGCGAAAGCGGGGGACAATTAACTACGCGTTGGAAAAGGAAGTACATAAACTAGATTACTTTACAAATTCCTTTCTACGAATTAATCGAGCCGTCGAAGAAGTGCAAATGATGACGTCAGAAGTCCTGTCACATGTTGAACATTTATATATTCAATTAAATGCTCTTTCTATTGGTCACTTAACTCCAAGTATAATGCCGCCACAAGAATTGCAGTCTTTACTTTTGACAATAAAAACTAAATTGCCAAAAACATTGAGATTACCAGGGAATCCTGATACCGACCTCTGGTCCTTCTATAAATTTCTTACTTGTACACCCACCACTCTTGATAACCGTCTTCTAATTATTCTATCTATTCCTCTTTTGGATGCTCAAGAAACTTTTATGGTCTATAAAATTCGTAATTTACCAGCTCTTATGACTAATCGTACTAATACTATCACTGATAATGAATGTTCTATGGTGGCGCAATATAGCTTAGAAACTTCGGCTGTGGCTATAAATACAAAAAGAACTCAGTATATTTTGTTAACATCTGAAGAATTACAATCTTGTTCCAACGCACTTAAAGGGTTTTGTTTTGCTAGAAGTCCAATTTATAAAACAAGTGTTTCAAAATTATTTGTGATTTCTTTGTTTTTGCAAGACACTCGGAGGACAAAGAAATATTGTAAAGTAAACGTTAAATTAAAAACAATCTTACCTATGGCAAAATATGTTACTAATGGCCACTGGATTATCTCTACTCAAATTAAACTACCATTTGTTAAAATTTGTGAACATGGTCATACTTCAGTGACTTCTGATTTTGTTGTTCGACCTCCATTACAAATTGTTAAATTGGGTGAATCTTGTTCTGCAGTAACAAGTCAATTGACATTACCTCCTCATTATCATCAAGAAAGTAAGTATGATATAACTAATAATTTACTAACTTTTATGGAATCGAACAATGTGTCATCAATTAAAATTTGGGAACCTTTGCATTCTAAAATGAGTAATTTATCAAACATTCAAATTCCTACTAAATTACAAGACCTTGAGACAGTACCAATGAACAGACTGGTTCATGAGTTAACAAGCATTGATTCAGTTGATTATTTACCTCCCCAGAGGGGATGGCCAAATTGGGTTTATGCAATTTTAGCTTTTATTATCGCTTTAATCCTTGGAATTGTAATTTATATTTATTGTAAATGCAAAAGGCGTTGGTCAGGTAGATTTTGGCAGAGAGGTAAGAAAGCAGATGGAGAGCAAGGACGGTACCCATTGGTGGCGATTAACTCGTCTGGTGAAGCTAACACTGGCAGAGATACAAAGGCCTCTGCACCATTGCTGGCAACTGTTTACACCGCTGGAGTGGACTCCATGGACACCATTACTAAACTTTATCCAAAGATTAGGACGGATGCAGTACCACCCAGTGCAGAGCGTACCACCACAGCGTGATTGAACTTTTATCGTAAGTCGATCCCTCTTTTATTAGAGCCGAGGATCGTGAATATTGGACTTATAATTATACAATAAAGGATTAAAAACTGAGTGAATCGAAACCTGCGGCTTACCACAGTTCAATGAGAATAAATGATTCAAGAATAACAGTGTATCAACGTGTACATAGTGATTTATGTTTCTACGATGGAAATTATTCTATCATTGGAGGAAGGTACCATATTTAATCGGTGAAAATTGGTGAACGGTGTATATATCACTCTCAATTGTGTTATTCTTACAGTGTCACAATGTAGATGACGTGATGGACGAGGTTATCTATTAGTGATAAAATATATGAATTAAACTAATTCATTTCCTACAAGGGAGGAGTGTAACACAATTGACGTTATGAAAACTTTTAACATTAAATTATCGCATAATTTAATAACTTAATGAACTTATATTCTTGATCAGGTGAAGGTTCTTATATTGTCTTCTATTTATTAATGTGTTTATTATGTATAAATATTTGTTTGTGTTTATAATTTGGACGTGTGTAAACAGGGCAGAATAACCCCTGTACGTCCGGTGCTGAATAAGTGATGGATCATTCCGCTTGTCATTTACCGCGCTAATGTGAACACTAATGTGAACGTAGAGTGATAGCCGTACCACCTGGACCACGCTTCGGTAGCACTTCGCTCCTGATGATGAATTATCTACTGCTACTAATTTCTCTTACAAACATGTATTATAAAAATCTTCATATAATTCTCACGGGTGCTAGTAGACTCCCCCCCCCCCCCCCAAACATCCAAGACCGAAAGCTATTTTTTAATTTCACTGTAAAAGCTCAAAGGCTTCTCGAGATATTGCTTGAAACAAAAGTGTAACAGACGGACAGAATTATAAGACGAACGGGCAGACCGAAATCAATATCTCCAACTTTCAGGGGAGGGGGGGGGGTCCGCATAGATATGGAAGTTTAGTGAATTGCGTTTTAGACATAATTTAAGATATATGAGAGCAAGTACCATATTAGCATGCCATCATAGAACCTATGCCCCCCACCCCTGGAACAAATATAAATCCGGGTCCAAAGATATTTTAAAATTTTGACGAATAATGCATGGTTAACAAACAATGACATAGTGGAGCATAACTTTAAGACAAAGAAAAGAACTTTACTAAGAAAAATACACCGCCCTACATAAAGGCATATTTTTAGCCTTTTTTATAATCCACACATATGAACAGATATACATGTACACACGGTCGTATATAGGAACGGGGTTTAGGGTTTGGGGATTAGCCCCCCCCCCCCCCCCCGTCCCCTAATGAAGTCGATAAATAAACAATGTAATACCGGTATTATAGAAAACTTAGATACTGTAAACTTCTTCTCCTTCAATAAAGAAATCTTTCATTTTGGCTTCCCAAGGAATTGTTTGGTAGTGAATCTAAACTTTTGGTTGTCCTCCTACTTCAGCATGCTAGAGGTTCACGGCGAGATACTTTTGACTTGGCGCCGAGGTATATAAGGAGCGTAGGGACGTTAACCGAGGCTCTTATTTGTAGGAGTATTTGCCCCCCCCCCTCCCCAACTGAAATTGCTTGCTTCAGGCCTGTTACATATTTATAAAATAAAAGCAGCCCAAGATAATTTAGTTAAGATCGCCATTTAATATATAAGAAGATACTGTCTACCATGAATGCTCGTTTGTTTCTTTGAAGTGATATTTTAATAAATTTTAAAAAGAATCTCTCTGTCTTTCTCTTTATACACTTTATAAAGCGCACAACCTATTTACTTGATTGCACGGATTTATTTTTTTTTTCAAGCTGTAAAAAGTCACCTTTCCCCATATGAACAAGTCGCACACTACAAGTAGTCTGTATACGTTTAATCGCTGAGGCATGACAAACGTGTTTCCTAATCCGTCTAAAGTATTATGGTGTATTTTCTTCAATTTGTCCCCTTTCTAAAACATTGTAAGTGATTACAAAAAAAAATGACATGAACAATTTTCAAATACAAAGTGGTTAAAACACTATCCGTTCTATTTTACACATATACTTATTTTTCCAATTTTAAACTTTATATAGGTACAATCACTGGTCCCGAGAAAACTATCGAGATACGGGAAGTTAGGGAGAGTTACGTTCGTTCGTAAGATGTCGGTGTTTCTCTATTAAAACTGATCAAAAATCTTAACCACGTTCTTAAGTCGCCTGACAATTCCTCTGTTATACGGATGTGATGTTGTTGTGCCCGAATTCCTGACATAGCATCATAAAACCTTCTTAGATAAACTCTACCTGGGCGTACGGCTCTACACACGAAACTTAAA
>NW_026925502.1:0-26650 GCF_032062105.1 Saccostrea cuccullata | reverse complement strand
CTTTTAATTTCTGTAATTAGATCGTTAATGGGCTTTGAAGTGCTGTATACTTCAATATAAACCATGCTGTGCTGTTAACAGTGGGCATTGATTAGCGTACTCGTGTATATACTTAACTGATGATCAATTTAAATTTTTGAAGTGAATTTTAATCCTATTTTGTAGTTCCCTGCAGATCACTTAACATTTAAATTCGCGCTTAAGCGAAACGTTAAAGGCTCCTGACTTGAGAATTTGTCAATAGCTCTAATTTTTAAATACTAGCTCGGTCTGCCGATTCTTTAACCGGAATAAAAACAAACACGCCATGTGTCTGTAGCGCGTCCATAGAAACTCGCAAAACGAGGCTCCGCTGATTTCAACCTTCAATCAGTGTATAATCTTGTTTTTATTTAAATCATGGATATATAGACGGGCACCGATTTCTCGGGAAAATGTTATAGAGGATTTGTACATTATCTTGTCCTTTTTTAAGGTAATTTTTTCTTATTTTTATGTATATCGTTAAAAGGTAAACATTTTGTTAAGATCTCAATATATTTGTCTAAACCTGCAGTATGTTTAAATCCCTTTAGAAGATAAGGGTGATAAAATTTAGTAGTTTCACACTCAAAATGAAAATCAGAACACAATGATTTAAGTGTTTTAAAACTGTCTATCGCAGATTTATTGCATGCATAGGCTACTTTGAATTTCACAAAGACCCTGTATAAACGAGTGCTTCGGCAAAAGAGCAGGCATTATGTTTGTTTTAGAGCATTATTACAGTGGTTATATGACACGTATTGGGAAAATTTATTACAGATCCCTCTCTGAGATTTATGGTTCAAAAGTCTACCTTTTCAATCTAAAGAAATCATGAAAAGCCTGAGATGTTTTATAAGAATGGGGGCTTTGTATAGACCCTGGTTCTGGAACTGGTGTTATGGGTGTTGAGTTGGATTTCCCTCATAAAGAAATATACCTACAGTTCGAAATCGTCTTGAGTTCTTTTTATCTGTTCGCCTTTGTGTTGATACACTGGATTTGTATAGAACTGTGTAGCAGTTCAAAGAAAATCGACAATTTAAAAGTTGACATCCTTTCTAGAAATTAAAACGATTAGAGCGTTCAACACAAACATATTTAAATTAAAGAAAAACAGTATTCAGTCAGTACGAGGGATTAAACGTTAAAAATCAACACAAGAACACAAAACTTAGAGAAAACTTTTGATTTAACGGTAAATTGAGGACTTGGATTTCAGGATTTAGCACAATATTGTTGTCCTATAGAAGTGTGTTAATCCATAAGGATTATCTTGTCGGTCAGCACATTATTTATTTAACCACATGTCAAACTTCATTGTTATAAAATTTATTTTTATTCACATGAAATTTAATATTAACAGAGGCATTTGGAATAGTTTTAATCAATGTCTTTAAAGATGATAAGTCGTGAGTTTGAATTTTAAGTGCATTACCTTTTACATTTGTGTTGTTAGTAGTCATGTCGGAAAAATCTGTGAGGTAATGTATTTTTAAAAGTCATTTCCTAATGTTTGATTATCTGTTTGCTTGCTCAGTTAAGAAATGATTGACGGAAAATCTTGGTATATAAAATGTATACAGTACGAGCTAATTATAAGAACGCATTTACAAGCAATTTTGATTTCAATTTGATTAAACTTTTATAAACTTTATCTAAGGTTTTAAGAAATGTATGTAGTTTGTGGAAATATGTCATTGACTCACTTTGAATATTTCTTGGAAATTGTTTCTGTAAGACCGTAACGTTTAGTCAAATAGTCCTAAACTCTCAGAATTTCGTCCAACGGTTATCATCAAAACTCGAGAGAGAACATGCTAGTGTACACAATTACCCTAAATGTTGTTCCAAACTCGGCTGAGATAAGCCAATTGACTGGAGTGGTTAAAGCGGCTCCTGCAGATAAAAACAGGGGTCCACTCGAAGACTGATCCAAATTAGGTTAGACATCCTCCAGTGACGTCATCGGTTTCTACCATCAATTGAAATATAAATAGTACGTGATTTAAGTAATACGTGGAGCAAATAAGATTGAACAGATTTTAATGTTAATAATATTATGATTAAAAAGCAGTTTATTTTGACTTATTGCTGTTTTCATTTCACAACGTTGTACCAGGAAGGGGACCACGTGAGTCGGATTATAAGTCAATGACTTACCGATACCCAGGTGTAGGCTCTTTGAGTATTTAATTAATAGTAATCATTTCATCCAAATATTAGCAATAAGAAAAGAAAACCACATATATGGGTTCATAATTCACGTTTAATGGTCAAAATCGGTAAATGATGTTTATCTTATCCCTAATGACAACTCGTTAACTTATATCGATAAAATACGAAGAAGGCCAGAATGAATACTACTAATTAATTGAATTTCAATAAATAATAATGCCGTAAAATATGGATGATATCGACATTGCTCTATGTATCTCGTCTACAGGGGGCATGAATTGTCAGGGACAGAAATTCTAACAGATCAATAGAACATACACGTACATTTAAGTGTTGCTAAGTTCACAGGGTTATCGAAGTTGTGCGAGACATTTTCATAAACCGTTTTCCCTATAAAAATAAAACATATATTTGAAGATAAATTTCATTAAAGGGTTGGCTAAATACAGGATGCTAATATTTCTTCACAATTCACAAGCTGACTTTTAGATTCTTACTGAGAAAAATAATGGACAAAAACGTACAATGCAATCCATTTAAAATATTTCTGGTAAACATGTGATTAATTGTTGGATTAAATAATATAATCTAGAACAAAGTTGTGAAGAAACATACAGTGTATTCAGAATTCGGGTCTGAAGCTGCTATACATGTATGTCAAAAAACTATATGAAATTAAAAGGTACTAGCTATACAATTAAAAACCACTTTGGGGGATACATTTTGACTTTTAAAACTCGATTGTTTGATAAAAGGCCTTGAATTTAAAAGAGCGTATATTTAATTTCCCAAGAAGACCATGTATAAATATCTATAATTAAATTACATGTAATGGTTTTTGCCCAAAAAAAAGTCCAGAACTACGAGTCACAGAGTTTAATGTCGCCAGAATGGTTTTAATTTTCAAATGTACAATATATATTTTTATCCTCTAGTTTGATTTATATTCACGACGCCCTCTACCGTTCTTTGATGTTCGGATCAAGGTCTTTATCTGCTCAAAAATAAAACACACATTTAAATGGATGATTCGTGAATAACTTTGTATCCGGGATAGCCCGATTCAAAAACCCTGCAGTAATGCACTAAACGTGTTCGGATTCATTTCAGTGTAATGAAAGTTTCCCCCAAAGAAATCGTTATGGAGAAAAACCGAAGTCCTGTATAGGTTTCATGTGGACTTCAATCGATCAGAAGTTTTAAGGGTATTTAATTAGCAAAGAAACTAATTAATACTTGCTCAGCTTCTCTCTTTTTTCTTGTTGAGGGGATATTGATCATTTTTGTTAATCTTCTCAGAATGTGGAAAGATATCCATGTATCTAGACTTAATTAGAAAAGGATAATACCGCATGCACGGTCTAAAAGAATTTGTGTCTAAAATTTAAATGAATTTTGGAGTACAAGCTCTCTAAGAAAACGGGCTTTAGTATATGTATATAATTAATCACGGTAGCGCTGTTTAGTATAGATAGTTAGAGACAGGGGGCAAACAAAATAATGAATTGATTTATCGATATCGTTTTTGGTCCGATACAGCGTGAATTGTTTCTGATCTGTGTTTTGACGATTCCCCGTCATTTTATCCTTTTCCCGCCCTTTGTCTTCTCTCTATCACTTGCTCATTGTTGATGCAGCAAATGTCGATATTATTGCTGGCGTTGCCATCAACACTCTGATTTTAAGAGATTATCGGTTGATTTTATGGACCAGATTGGTTTTTCGGGTTGTAGATGATCGTTCAGGTAAGGCGCACTGCACTAAAGTATTAACAGATTTAATGTTTAAATATTTAGTATCCACGGTAATAGACAAACTCCTGTATCACATGTATCAACAGATACTCACAGCATTGTTTTTGATATGTATGATCTGTATAATTTCTGTCAAAAAACATGAGCGTACTAGTTTCAAATTGCACTAAATCTTTCGGGATTTATAATAAACATTTCGTGACTCTTTTCAATTTCGGTAGGTTGCGTTGTTAAGGTATAATGTATATTTATAATTAATTCGAAATAATCTTGAAAATAATTATGGTCATCTCTACTTTATATGGAAAATCTGTATCTTACATAATTGTTAGGTACCTAATGATGTGGAAAATTATTAAGTTAGCAAGATAAAAAGACAACCAAAAAAATCAAAGAACAATTTGTTATCGGAAATCCGTACGTTGTAAAACCTTTAAACGGCCTAATTTAGATCAATATATTCGCCTTTTGTTTCACATATTCGCTTTGTTCTCTGGTAACACAAATATTAAGAGAATTGTGAAACAGTTTCGTTTTTAACGAAATAAGACCCTTATAATGCCTTACCAACTTTTCGAGCTATCTCAAAGAATGGATTTTATCGACAACCTTCTGTCTTAATGGTTTTGAAATTGAACAATTTTTTTGACAATTGATCTGATATCAAATTACCCACCGAATGTTCATTAAAAGATTGCTGATAAGCTAATCAAAGAACGACAAAGAGGAATTCTCCTATTGGAAGTTATATCGGAATCAGATCGTATACTGTGCCAAATTAGTTCCCGTTAGAGCTGATATTAAGAGATCTATTGTTTTTTACGGTGCTGACATGGGTGATTTTATGGTTTAAGTTGTGTATTGAAGACACCCAGGTATCATAACACAGTTTTCACGGATATCGAATGTTGTGCCTGGAATTAAATCCCTGTCTCCTTTACGTTCTTTGAAATATTGTACAATTATGATGTAAGTTTGTATGTATCATGCTTATGAACATTTTTACTCGAGTCCATTTGCTCAACCAGTGTAACATTAGGAGGAAAAGTATATGAGGCATCTGTTATCCATTTCATGCAAGTCCTTCATATTCGGGCTAAGCTGTACCGATAAATTACTCATATAAGTCCTTCATATTTGGGTTATACTGTACCTCTAAATTACTGATACAGAACCTTCATATTCGGATTATACTGTACGATATAAATCCTTCATATTCAGGTCGTAGTGTACGATTTCATTTTTTTTTGTTTAGATTTTCCCTGCCAGCCGCCATGAAGGAGCAGACCTACGGCTGGTATCCTTCTCAGAAGGACGTTTACAAGGATCGCAGGATGGGCGCTCCCAATGCCTACCGTGAGTATTTTCCTTCTTTTGAGATATCGCATTGACCATTAAAATAGTTGCTTTAAAGAAGTTATCGCATGTGGGGTACTTCCACTTGCACTTTTCTTTCTTTCTTTTTTTTTATAAGAACATCATTTTTTATACCGAAGATATGGAGCTTTTTTTTCATATTTAGATTATTCTTAGACTATCGAACGTATCGCGCATAAACCTTTTTTATCTGACAAAATGGATAATACGCATGTCTGTAGGAAGGGTTGTTAGGTGAAGGGGTATTACCAAACTAAGACTTCCTTGTTCCTGCAGGTCATCATACAATTCAATTAACTTATCCTTATCATAATTCAGTAAAAAAAAAAATACAAATTAACTTTTAATTGCAATTATTTTCTGAATGAGTGGATGCTGTTATAAAATTTGTACCTAATAAAATAACGGTAAGGATCATGTTTCCAGGATGACGTACTCAGTTGACTTTCTTTATATAGAAAGAAAGCTTGAAATTGTTGAATTTCAAAGTGGCTTAAAATTGTGACTTAAAGTGGCTTAAAGAATTAAAGATTGCCCAAGAAAGTGTTTTTTTTTCTTATTCATTATACATCATATTATTATTTTCTGGAAGAATATTTTTATTTTTTCATTACACCGTGACACGCAATGGATCTCTTTTAATCATCGTCTTTATATTAGTTGTGGGGTTGCAATGAACTTTATGTTCTTCTATAATTTATAATTCCTTGTACAAAAGTATAGATCAATATTTTGACAAATTTATGATATATCCCGGCACGTAGACATTAATAACATTGTGCATCTCGTGTGTTATTAACCATGTAAACGTAACTTTAAGCTTTTGTTCTTGTTACAGAATTAGAAGCCATGTACAAGTACAGGGACAGTCAATATTACACAGCACCAAGACCACCTAGTCCTCGCACCCCCGGGGCTTTCCGACCCTCACCCTCCCCTGCAAAGCGTCCCATGTCCACCGTATCGTCACAGTCCAGGGCTACAAAGAAATCCACCCCTTCTCTGCAAGTCCGAGCCAAGAGCGCTCCGATTTACGACTTCAAACCTGTGCCACGCCTTCAGATTCCCACACCCCACCAGTGCTGGGCTATGGCTACGGAAGAAACGAACTACACAAACTACACCCCTCAGCCACCTGCCTCTCCTGTACCCTACTCCTGGCCCACCCCACAACCAGCCTCACCCTCGCCATCGTTCAAGTCAGAGGATCTAAGCAAATACAGCTCTCGTAGCGACAGAATCAAAAGTGCTGTCATCAGGCGGGATAAACCTACCGCACCACAACGTCCGGTCAAATCCGCGGGCCCCTCCCGCGACGCCACCTATAGGACACCGTCCCCCAGTAAGATCCTCAGGCCGAAGACCCCGTCCCCTGTAGACCTGTATGACCTAGTGCCGGAGGAGGAAGAGGAGATCAAACCTTCAGAAGAGCTTTATGACGAAAACCTCAAAAAGTTTGGTTGGAGAATGGAGGTCCATGGAGATCCTTATAAAATAAAGTAAGGGTGCAGCGATACAACATAATTTCTTTTGAATTTTTTCCATGCAAATATAGGATGAGAGTATAGAAGAGGGAGCACAAGTCACTCTCAAACTAGTATGTTAAGTTAATAGCACTCCCCCTCCCTCTCCCTCCAATCACCCTTAAATTAATTCAAATATTAACATCAAATATTACTACTAGCTCACAATAGTGCTTAGAGAAGTCACAGATGTATAGGAAAATATTTTCAACACATTTTGACACTTTGTTCACTTGTAATGTATATTTCATTACAGACCGACCACCCAGAGGCTGCCGTACTACGTACGCTGTGATGAACCGGAAATAGAACCGGAGGGTCCCAAGGTACACATGGAGAATCTGGAGACCTTCTTTCTGAACACGATTCCTCGCAGACCGGCGACATTCGCCATCCACAAAGAATGGGTGTCCGAAACCATCCACGCCAAGCGCATGGAACTGCAGAAGCGGGAGGGGATCAAACATCGGTGGAAAAATTTCGCTTTCGTTTATTAACATTTCCTGCTTTAATTTTTATATACCTCAACGACAAAAATGACATTTTATCAATCTGCGAAAAAAAGATAAATCTTCCAATTTCGGAAAGCGAGGAATTCTGAACGGGGAAGGAAAGAGGAGCGGATCTAAGTGTCCTCCTGTTCTGGCCCTTGTTCGGCCCGAGAGATTCTAATTTTCGGGTTTTATAACTTTTATTATTTTGTTGTGGACAATTAGAAATAGACAGGGTGACAAAGAGAAGATTTATGCACAGGGTTTCGAGCTCGAATCACTGCCTGGCATTGCTCTTCATCATTACGACTGTGATTGGCTACACTATGTGTAGTAACCTCTAAAACATTGACGTCTTTCATAGATACTAGTATTTAACCATTTGAAATGATTTCTTTATAAACTTTTTTCTTTGGAAAAAATATTAATCATATTTGTTATAGCTTTATTATTTGATTTTTCATATTTGTGTGTACCTGTGCATCTACTAGTATTTTCTATTCATGACATATATGTAGACCTTTCTCTATTGAAAATTACATTTCTATATTAATAAAATTATTGTTGATAGACTTATTGTGTTTAATAATACTTCAGAAGCTACAGGTTTGTATCTTTTAAGATGATAAAATTAAAAAAAATCTAATCTTGAAAGACTAAGAAGATCAAATTCATGATTAATTGTATGACTTTCAACAAGACCGCTGATATTCTTGTTTCATCAACTTGATTGTCAATAATTTACCTCGTTTTAGAAATTGTTCATACGTAGAGCATGCTCTTGCTTATCGAATCAACTGAGAGTTAGCGATATAAACTCCGTATGTAGGTGAGAAAGGTCTATTGCTGCATATTATGTAAGGGAAGTTGACGATTGAAAAGTTAAAATCATCACGTTTATCATAGTTTGATTGTTAGATTACCATTTACATCTTTTTCAAGAGTATCCTAATATGAAACAGACGTGTCAGACCATGTGGTATCTTTTATCTCAAGCTTATCAGGATATAATGTACCGACATAAGAATGGAGAGCACCATTGTTGATTGACAGTACGTCGTCGATATATATCTAAATGTCGAGCTGAATTAAGACCACAGCACGTGTTTTCTTCTTTTCACGCATAAGATTTTACACAAATTCTGCTTCATATGAATACAAAAATAGGTCTGCTAATAACGGGGCGCAATTGGTATCCATGGAAATTCCAATAGATTGTTGGAAGACCTGTCTCCAAAAATAACATCGATATTGTCAATTAGAAATTAAAGCATATTTTTGATGTCAACTTTAGAGTACCTGTGTGTACAATAAGAGTGTTTTTCAAACAAAATCATTTTGCAAACAAGAGGCCCAAGGGCCTTGAATCGCTTTTCTGATAAATTGTACAATTTATCACTTCTATTTGAAGCCTCTAACCCTAAGTATCCTTAGACCCAAGTTGCATCAACTGACAAAGTTTGATGATTCTTAGTCAATTAGAACTGAAAATATTTTTAATAACTAATAAAGCTATAAAAAACCATAAGTACATCACAGTGACCTATATTAAGATTGAAGTTTTCTGAGGACTCAAGATGCATTAATAAACAAAGATTGAAGATTCTAAGCCAATTAGTACCGTATTTGGCCGAATATAATACGCATTGATGTAAAATACGCACCCCCCTTTTTGCATCTGGAACTGGGGAAAAAAAACGCAGTTCGGATGTATTATACGCAACAGAAAATTTTACCAAACGATGTTCTGAACTTTGAAAATCGCGGTAATTTGTAACGAAAATCGGCGCGAAGATTAAGTGTCAAAAAAAAAAAATTTACAGAACACACATTTATAATTTTTTCTTAATCTGCAATTTCCATATCGCGGCAATATGAAGAAAATTATTTATTCATTAATTTCAACAAAGCACAAGATAATGTTGCGTAAAAGTGTTAACAGAATTTATTTTTTAAGCATACGGTGATTTTGAAATAATACGTCGCCATATTCTTTGGTGAAATAATTTTATTTCAACAAAGCATGAGATATTGTTGCAAGTTTTAACAGTTCATATTAAATTTTGGTTCTAGGTCATCATGGAAAAACGAAATTGAAACATCAAAGTATTTTAAAAATTAAGAAGACTATGATTTTCCTCTTCTGAATCGTCGCGGATATTTTATTTTCTACAGAGCAGGAATAAATGATAACACTTAAGTTTTAGCATACTTCATATTTAATTTGTTAACTCTCAATTATTTAAAAAAGGGTTCGATAAGTATAAGATAAGGTAAAATTACATTTAACAAGTGTTTAATTGTTTAATGTGTCGTAAACAACACACGCTCACACATACGAAAGGTTACAAACCGACCCTCGCTTTTTAAGAAAGAAAATAATCAAGGCAATTAAAAGGACAGTGAAAATAATCATTGCTATAACTGTAAAAACATTACTTTGGCATCGGTAGACAATTAATTGCCTGGAGGGGTGTTGAGAGGTAATTATCAAGTGACCAGCGCACGTGTGTCACGACATTGGTTTCTTTTCAATGGGACGTATAGAAGGGTGTTTGTGTTGCAGTGAATTTTCACTGAGTTATTTAAAAACTAAAATAAAATTTTTATTTTGTTGTATTTCATCAAAAAAAATGACTTATTACTTTGTCAGACAAATAAGGTGCATATGTACTATGATTACGGAAGCACGTGACAAAGGAATGTGTTAATGTCTTAAAATAGCATCGGTAATGGCGGCCTACACAGAGACGATAAACATGAAGCTCAAATTAATTTTAACTTGCTTTTTCATGTCATTTTAGTATCAAAATATTATGAAAGTGTTATTTCTAACAAACATACCTCCCAACAATAACTTTCCAAAGTTTAAAATATGACGATAAACAAAAGAAGTTGCATAAGTCTCTTGGTAATACTACGGTATGTACGTATGATAGTCGTTTCACCTGAAAGAAAAACTTACCAAAATCCCATTGTGATGTAAAATACGCATCCCTTTCTCACAGAAATTCATTTTAGGAAAAAAGTGCGTATTGTATTCCCCCAACTACGGTATTTGAGATATTTAAAAGTAGGTCACCGTGACCTACTTTTTTGTCTACATTCTTTCAAAACCCAAGATACATCAACTGACAAAGTTTGATGATTCTAAGCCAATAAGTCCTTGAGATATTCAAAAGTAGGTCATCATGACCTACTTTTTGGTCGACATTCTCTAAAAACCAAAGATATATCAACAAACAAAATTAAACCAGTTAGTACCATAGATACTTAAATAAAGCCATAAAATGTCAAAAATTAGGTCACCATGACCTACTTTTTGGACATCATTCTCTGAAAACCCAAGATGCATCAACTTACAAAGTTTGATGATTCTAAGCCAATAAGTACCAAACATACTTAGATAAAGCCATAAAATGTTAAAAGTAGGTCACCGTGACCTATTTTTTGGTCGTCACTCTCCGAAAACCCAAGACACATCAACTCACAAAGTTTGATGATTCTAAGCCAATAAATACCTAAGATACTTAAATAAATCCATAAAATGTCGAAAGTAGGTCACAGTGACCTACTTTTTGGACATCATTCTTTGAAATCCTAAGATGCATCAACTTACAAAGTTTGATGATTCTAAGCCAATTAGTACCGTAGATACTTAAATAAAGCCATAAAATGTCAAAAGTAGGTCACCGTGACCTACTTTTTGGTCGTCACTCTCCGAAAACCCAAGATGCATCAACTCACAAAGTTTGATGATTCTAAGCCAATAAATACCTAAGATACTAAAATATAGCCATAAAATGTCAAAAGTAGGTCACAGTGACCTACTTTTTGGACATCATTCTCCGAAAACCCAAGATGCATCAACTTACAAAGTTTGATGATTCTAAGCCAATAAGTACTGTAGATATTTAAATAAAGCCATAAAATGTCAAAAGTAGGTCACCGTTACCTACTTTTGGGTCGTTACTCTCCGAAAACCCAAGATGCATCAACTTATAAAGTTTGATGATTCTAAGCCAATTAGTACCGTAGATACTTAAATAAAGCCATAAAATGTCAAAAGTAGGTCACAGTGACCTTCATTTTGGACACCATTCTCCGAAAACCCAAGATGCATCAACTTACGAAGTTTGATGATTCTAAGCCAATAAGTACTGTAGATATTTAAATAAAGCCATAAAATGTCAAAAGTAGGTCACTGTGACCTACTTTTGGGTCGTTACTATCCGAAAACCCAAGATGCATCAACTCACAAAGTTTGATGATTCTAAGCCAATAAATACCTAAGATACTAAAATATAACCATAAAATGTTGCAACTAGGTCACAGTGACCTATATTTTGGTCGAAAATTTTCAAAGTCACAAGATGCATCCGCTGACCAAGTTTGATGATCCTTGGTCTGAAGGTAATCAAAATATGCCTTTTAAACAATTCAAAAACAAATGCCTGCAAAATTCAAAAAGTAGGTCACAGTGACCTACTTTTTTATAAATATGTTTTAAGGTCCCAAGATGCATCAATTTACAAGATTTGATGATTCTAAACCTCTTAGTGTCTGAAATAATTGGATTAAATGTTTTAAAAAGAATTAGTCATAAAGTTCAAAAAGTAGGTCACGGTGACCTACTTTTAAGCTGACGTTGTTCAAGGACCCAAGATGCATCATCTGACAAAGTTTGATGATCATAGGCCTTAAAGTGCCCGAAATATGCCTTCAAATCAATTTGAAAACAAATGCTTACAAAATTTAAAAAGTAGGTCACCGTGACCTACTTTTGAGTTAACATGATGTGAAGTCCTGAGATGCATCAACTTACAAGATTTGATGATCCTAGTCCTAATAGTAAGCAAAATATAAACGTTTTTATTATTTGTAAATTTAGGTCAACTTTGAAGTGACCTTGAGACCACGCCCTTTGCCCCAGGGTCATGCCTTGAACAATTTTTAATCTTCAACATATCCTGATCCTTGTATGTAAGTTTGGTGAAAATCTGCCTGGTGGTTCTGGAGAAGAAGATTTTTTAGCAACCAGTACTTTTGGTTTTGTTTTCCTGATTATCTCCCCTTGTTTAAAGGTCCCAACCCTTATTTTAGTATAAAGGGTAGCCCTTGGGCCAAGGATACCCTGTGACAAATTTGACACTGATTGGCCAAGGGGTTCTTGAGTTATGGCCCATATTCTAAAAAGTTAACGCACACCGCACACCGCACAAATGGCCATAGCATTAGCTCTTTGAGCCTTTGGCTCAGAAGAGCTAATGACCAATGAAAAGGTAAGTAAATTTACGAGTTCGAAGGGAAAATGAATAATTTAGCATAATTTGGGTGGATTATCTTCACTTTAAGTAAAGTTAGACATTATTTAATGGTTCCTTTTATTAATTTTTTTCCCCAAAAGATTTTGTGAATTTAAAATATGACATTAAATATTATAAAGAGATAACCAAAATAACCGCCCCCTTTTTACAATTTTCTAAGGGCCCAGGGCAGTTAATAGGGATTATACGGTATTGTACAAAACAAGTGACAAATTCTGTTTGTTTCTGGTATTTAATACATTAAATTTTCAATCATCAACAATAACACAGTCAATAAATAATAACAGTTTATACAAAATCACAAGTCTAACACAGAAGGCTGTACAACAACAAACAATAGTTTTATTTATAATTCTCAGATCTGTGATTGGGAGAAACCAGCATGATTATCTTGATGTGTGTTGGCAATGGACTTATTTAGATAGCTTCTATATTAAGTACAAGCATTTTGAGGTATATCCATCCAAATTTATTGGGGAAATACACATTCATGTAAGTTATTATAATTTGGAAAGTTTGCTATGTGGGTATAACTGGGAAGCTTATATCAACTAAAAATGAAAGGTATCTGTTTTGTTTGCCATGAGCTAATGAAGAATTGACAGGTACTGATGATTACCTATGTTATGTATACATTGACATTTACAATGACTTGAATTATAGAAATGAACACCTTAATTCATGATGTACTGTAACAAACTACACAAGTAAAGAGTGCCATATATATCTAAACAGATAACTTATTGTGAAGGTAATTTACTAGGATGTCTGTAAAAAAAACAAGCATATATTTAACAGCTTTTCACAACCACATTAGTTTAATTTAAATATTGTTCACATAAGTTTATACATTATGTAATTTAATGAACTGAGGTCACTGTTGTGAAAAGTATTCCATTTTATTGACCATAGATATTTTATTATCTACATGTACCTGTACATTAATCAAAATAACATTACATGTACAAAGTGATTCAATTTTGGCATCTAAATGCATTATATAAAAGAGTGTGCTTTATATGCTAAAGTTGTCATTACTTCATCATTTGAGATACATGTACAACATACACTTAGGGATGGACGTCAGACCCATAAAGCTTAAAAAACCAAACAAATCATACTAAAATGTGTTGTTTTGTTTTGGGTACACTGCCTGTCATTCCTTTAATATGTAACATTTGTAAATTTACCCCCTAAAATTTTGAATTTTAACAGGTTTTAATTTTTTTTAACTTATACCAAGCATGAGAATCTTTTGTAATTTTAACCTCAAGGTGTAGGTCTCCAGTTTTTCTTTGCTTTATACATTGTAATACCAAAGAAGATAAATTGGAAGAATTGAAGATTTTCAATAGTTATAACTCAACTATGTTCACATCCTGTGAATCAGCTACATGTATTTAGTCTGCAACATTTGTTGTAACTCACAAATGTCTCAAAACAGAAATATTGCTTTTTTAAAAAACTTTTCTCATACACAGTGGAGCCTCAATTATCCTGACGCTTTGGTCCTTGTCAATTTGTCCAGATATGTGAAGCGTCCAGATATCTGAATTACCAGTCAAACAAAACAAAATAACTTTAAAAAATTCTGTTCCGAGGCAAAGTCGTCTGGATACTGAAGCATCCGGATATCTGTCGTCCGGATATCTGAGGGTCCACTGTATAGAGTCATTCTCCTTGTGACTGTATTTGAGCAAAAGTAACAAATTTAAAAAATAACTTTGCATCTGATTCTGTTGAGAAAAGATCAGAATAAAAAAAACAAATGAGATTGTGTCATGATATTAAAAAACAAGTAAACATGCCATTTTTAACTCTTTGTTAAAAAATAATTCATTTTCTTACAGTCTTAGAATTCACTGTAAATTAACAACGCTACATTGTATGTCAACTTTGTTTTAAAAAATTGCAAAGCCACAGTACAAGATGAAAAAACTACCTTGTAACATGGGATTTCTACCATATTAATACCAAAGGTTATTATTCAATGGCAACTGAATTATGAACAGTTTCTACAAGTTTTAGCCTTTGTTTTTCAGAATGATGAAATTTCAGGGAATTTCCTAAATGACAATGAGAACTGACTTCTAAACTCCTTATTTATTTTCTATAAGTGTCTGAAGTTTATGAATTAAGTCTCTAGCAATCTTCAGAACTTGTTTGGCTTTATGTCTCTCAGCCATTTCTGCAAAAAAAAGATAACATTTCATTGGAACTTTTAAGACATATTGTTGAGTCGAACTAACAAATCTATAGACATTCGGTATTGTTTGTTCGTACATGCAATATTGTACACAATTTTTTTTTTTTTATACATTTCTGTATGTAAAAGATATACCTAGTAAACATAAACCAAATGAGCAAATAATAAATGAAATGTTCACTTCTAATGTCTTTTAAATTTTCCTTCTTTATAATAAATTTAATCAACAATCAAAAGAAAACAAACAAACCAACCATTAAAAAACTTGATGATATCTGTAAAGTCCATATTATTGTCTAGGATGATGTCCCGGTAAAATTCCACTAACGCTAGGGCTATAAATAGCACAAAATGGGGGGAGCTGATGTACTTAGCTGCCCAGATTGTCTCCCATACTGAGAATACGTCATCATAGATCAGCTCTGGAAATAATAATATCATATGATTGATACTTTCTCCAAGCACAATAAAACTATTTAATCATATAGTCAAAATAAATTATGTTTGTTAAAATAATTGATTAGACACATTGATCAATTTGAGGCACACTAATTATAGAGATGTGAAGCTCTATGTAAAAAACAATAAAACCCCCCTTACCTCGTTTAAAATCTAATAGGAACCATCTATAACAGAAGTAGAAGTGTGTGTAGTCACCATGGTGATGCATGTGTTCAAACAGCTCAGAATCCAGAATCTGAAATACAAATATAAAATCTATTCAATTTAAAAAAAACATCAAAAAACATATTCTAGAAAATAATGATCATTTTCTTTCAATAGTGAGAGAAGACATCCTGTTTAATCCACATAAGATCTAGGTTACGTGTCAATACTTTGACAGAGTATTTACCTGAATTAGAGATCTCATGTTGGCAAAGTGTGTGTCCATGGCTCCTCCATGGGGGAAGTTAGCAGACATTCTCTTCATTAGCTCACAGAAGCAGCTATAGGTCAAAGACTCTGTCAACAACATCAACATGTATTAAAACTACTATTATCATAATTAGTGGGGGACCAATCTTTAAGGATTTTGTGGGTTACATTTACCCAAGAATTTACATCACCATAAATAATATTAATCTTCGACATATATTTTCATTGAATACACTGTATATACAAGTCAAAAGGGAAATGTGTCAAGTAAAATTTTGACTGTCCAGATATATTGACCTTGGAAGAATTACAATAAATCCATATTACCCTGGTAGCTGGTCCCTTATTTTCTGAAACCTATAGGTACTACATGATTTATTTTGATATCCTACCATCATCAAATATGACTAGAAGTGGTGCCACAAGATCACACATGCCCTGCACATAACCAACATCAAGATGCTCCCATACATACCTTTAAAACAGAAAACAATACAATAATGGTTGTTAGATTAAAAATTATCACAGCCAACAACACTCGCCATTGATTAAGCTGTAATCAGACTTACGTGCACATGATATTGCGGAGTTTATCCAGATTAGCTGGCGTGAAGTACCAGTAGTTACGGTCACACCGCTGTACGTCTTTGTCTATTCTGTGGAGATTTAGACCAACAGTGTCCAACATTTCTGCCTGGAACAGAGAATTAAAAACTACTGTCTTCATGTCTCAAAATCTGTATACTGTAAAATTATTGTAACTGTTGATATTTCAAATATTTTCTGATATACTACTGATATACATGACATTATTGTATTTATATCCTTTATAGAAATAAATTGCAGTTATTTTTTTCTGCTTTTTCTGGCAAACAAGATCATAAGTGTCTGTTTGTTTAGATAAAACAAAACAAACATTTTAGAGGTTGTCTCTCCTTGTACCCTTTCAATACAATTTCTAAACACATTGTACTGGTATATCAACAGTGACTACAAATATTTGATGTTTCTTACAAGGTATTTAGTCATACACTTTTCCTTCAAACCTTCAGAATTACAGATTGTCCATCTGGCCTGACCTAATGTTAACTGTTTTTCAGAAATTGTTACTACTTGTGATATACTCACTGAGTACACTCCTCCGTGTGAGGCTGGGGAGGCCAGGGAAATCAAACTCTCCTTAGAAGCTGACAGTCTTCTGTTTTGTTCTAAAGAAAACAATATGTGTATATACATAAAAAAAGTAAACTAAATAAGTAAAACATAGTATCTCTTTTCTTGAAAATAAAAGTCAATGATACCAAATTCTTCAAAATAAGTTTCATCTTTTAAAATGATGACTATATAGTTTACCTGTTGTTGTTGGTCCCAGTGTAGACTTGGCTGTGCCCTCTGTCATTTCCTGATCTGACGACACATCGCTATCCTCGTCATCACTACTATCATCACTCACTTCCTCTACATCAGCCTCGGCACTGTCTAAAGAACAGGAGAGTTTAGTCAGGTGAACAGCTCGCTCCAAGCTTCCATCCCTGTCACTCTTAAAGAAGTCTGTACCCTCAGAATCCTCAGCTGAGTCCAGTTTGGATCTCTCCTGAGAACTGTGCGGGGCTATAGAGTCCCCAAGTCCATCGTCTGGACTCTCAGAGAAAGACTTACACACATAATCTCTTTTATTCAGTTTGATATTTTGTGAGATTTGTTCCTCCACTGTAATTATCTCCCCTTGTAGGTGGAGCTCCAGACTCTGCTTCCTGTCTGTGGTGGGGGTACATGTAGTCCCTGTGGTGGAGCTCTCCTCTATGACTGTCTCCTGGGTCATGATGTTGTCCCACTCATCCAGGGACTCAAACACATCATTACTCAGACTCGAGTCTCCTCGAGTAAAAGGCCCAGGCAGTGCCATGTCTGTGCTCTCAGACGACATGTTTTTGAGGATGTTGGCAGCCATTGTTTCCTTCTCTCTCTGTCTTACAATGGCCTCCACTGCCAGCCATTCAGACATCGTCTTCTCATACAGAGTCTTCACATGGCTGTCTATTCTCTGCCGCTCCTCCTCTGTACTCTTGAAGGAATAATGACCCAGGAGATATGGCCAAACCTGAAAAATAAAATAGATACTAAATGTACTAGTCTCATATTTGGTTTACTGCACAGGTAGTGTTCAAAAATAGACATTAGAATTATTCAGAACTGAAAGTAGCACTTTACTTCTGATTCTTTTAACTGACCTCTTTCCTGATGCAGTGTTCTATTCCACCATAATAAACAAGTCTGTAGACTTCTTCTGGATTAGACACCTGTCAATTACAGATTAGACATTTGGTCTACAATGTCAATTAAGTATCATAGGAGGAAATCAGTTCAATCAAAGAGCACAAAAAGTGCATTAAGGTTGCCCATCCCTCTCAAGTACTAAAAATCAGCAGCTGGGAAACCCAGAATGATCACAATTGTCACTTAATTTACAACTAGTGTGTGTTTATGCCAAGAATTTTCTTGGCAGTTCATCATTATATTAAGAACAATTTAGCAGATCAGCTTGAAAATTTTCAAACATTTGCAAGAGTGTTAACACAAATTTTCAAACATTTGCAAGAGTGTTAACACAAACAAATCTTATTTTTCATAGTTTTTTGAGTAAAATTTCACAGTCAGAGATCAATCTGACCAAAGTCTTTCCAGAACAAATTTCATACAAAACAAGAATAGTTATGATCCTACTGATCCATTCTGATTGAGTTCCCTCCACGTCCTTTGTGTCAGCCCACAAGAAGCGTCATAAGGAATGCTGGCCGGGACAATCCGGTGTAGAACTAACTCAGACAGGTGGGTTCTAACCGTTTTTAAGTGTCGGCAATGGGCAAGCCCTAAATATAATCATGCATTGAACTTATTACGCATGCATACATATAGATGAAATCTTCTTTTATTTCAAAAATATTTCATTGAGAACATACAATTATACCAATGATTAATGTAATTTCAGAAGCAAGCAAATGACATTTAATGCATTAAAATGAAGCAAATAACATTAAAAGCATTAAAATAATCCAAGTCTCATTTTAATTTGGCTGCAGATTAAGTAATTTTGCCAAAAAGTTAATAAATGTATTGGAATATATATGTATAACAAAACATGATTAAATGGTACTTACATCCATAGAAGGCCCTAGAGATAATCTGAGTCTTCATCGTGTCACATAAATGTTTAATTGTTGTCCTGCAACATAAGCATAAATCATTTATATGTTATGATTTTTAAAAAAATCTTTCACTTCCTTACATATTCCAGAGTACCTAACTGTACTGCATCGCTTAAATATTTAACAGAATGATCACTAGTCTTGATCTTTTATTCAAGAGTAGGCTTCTTCTAGTAAATTAATATTTATTTTATATGTAGTGAATACACATGTAAAATCACTAATATTCATGGCAGGGAGAGAAGAGGGTTATTTTTTGCTGTTTTCAAGGTTTGGAGTGGCTCAGAAATTTGTGTCCACAACACAATGTAAAATGTCATATGCATATTACTTCTCAAGAATTCTTCACTCATGAAATCAAACCCACATACACCTATTGTGTTTCTTCAAACTACAAAAATTTGACCCAATAATTAGTGATTTTACAATAGATTGTGCATAAAAAAAAAATTATCCCAGTTATTGCATTATAATGGTTATGTAAATAATCTTGACTTTTGATCAAAAGATTAATTAAAAAAAAAAACAATTTTCATATGCCAAGAGGAAAATGTAAATAAAATGTTTCACAGATTTGAATCATGCAACAGATACACTGAAAGAAATAACATACAGTAATTTAAATTAATTCCCCATGAAAAATTATTACTGTTACAGAAATTAATAATTCAGTCTAGCCACTATCAATCAACTCCCTGAAACAAATAGATATATCGACACTTTAGAAAAGTGTAAATAAATTAAACAGGAAAATGTTGCAATATAATTGGCATTATTTATAGACATGTCACAACATGGAACTATGATAGAAGATAGCACGAGGTATACAATAATGTAAAATTGACAGTGAACAAGCTGCCTCATTTAAAGACAAACTTTCCTTCATAGATGCAGAGAGAGTAATTTGACAAAAGTATTACAATAAGAAAACTGATACCAGTGACACATGGCAACAACATTGTGACTCGACACTGTAGGTAAAACTTGGGCCTGAGTTACGCACATTTGATACCTGTGATCTGTGGCTGACTTATTCAGACAGGAGCTGTTCTGCTGTTCCTGGATTTTGGCGTAACTTTGTACGGACGACGAGTCCACCAGAGCAGGAGCTCGCGGAATCTTGTTAGCCCAGGAGTAGTCTCCCTTCACATTCACTTTAGGGTCCATCATTTCTGGAGCTGTGGAAACATACAGGATATATTAGTAAATATTTCTTAAAATGGTGATTTATAAGTGTTTGCATATTGGATAAATAAGAAGGTAAATCATTACAACCATAATGTGACTAAGTCTAAAAGGTCATTCAAAACAAGATTTAGTCATTTACTGCTATGGTTTTAAAATGACCATCAATAAGGCCTGGCAAAAATTATCTGTTTAGTTTCATAGTTATAGCACTGACTCTGAGTTGTGATAGATGATATTAGATAAATAGATGATATTAAATTTTCTGCAAGAATGTCAATAAAAAATAATGCTTGAGGAAATATTGAAAACAATTATGACCAAGCACTATCAACATTAATATTCTATGATACAGATAATAACACTGCGTAAGTCCTTACGAATGCTGTCGGGTCGGCACGTAGAGATGATGCGGAACACGTAATCTGTGGCCTCCTCCTCGTCAGCACTAGAACTCGTGCTACTTCCTGTGGAACTCGTGCTGCCTGAAAGCAGAGAGAGTCGACTCCCCTTCTTTCTCAGTTTTGGGAAGACTTTGCCTGAACAAAGACCTAGAGCTATTACTTAATGTACATACATTGTCAGTAAGCTTGTAGAACAAATATGTGTTCTGTTTGCAAAAACTTTTTCATACAAAGTTTAAGAAAATGCATTGTGCAGTGACAAGAGAGAAGGACTGCAAACTTATTTCTCCAGTAGTGCCTCTATACAGAATATTTTCTGAAATAAAATAAATTTATGCAAAGGACTCCTGATTAATTAATTTTTTCATGCTCACTGAAAAAAAAAATCAAGCAGTGTTCTGTATGGAAATACATAAAAAAAGGCAGTTTTGAACAATATTACTAATTGAATAAAAATTTTGGGATAGAAATAAGCATAAACTGTAGAGAAAAATCTTCTTCAGTGAGCAACCACAAAGCCAGATTAATACAACTTTTATAATGGTAAATACATGGAAAATTTATATAGATAGAAATCACACCAGTGCCAAAACAAGCAGAAAATCAGTGATGTCTATTGCTTACAAAAGCCTACAAGCAGAAGCTATGTGTACAGATAAGCATATTCTGAGTTGGCACTATTATCAGAAATATGTTTGTGTACCTTTACCCCTTTGTGACCAGAGAGGGGGGTCCAGCTGTCCATGGGGTAGGATACCGTTCTCAAGACAGGAGAGGAATGCCAGCAGGTGCCCTCCTTTTGGGAAATGGATTGGGGGTCTCTGTACCCCATCCTGACCCACCAATACAATGGTGCCACCACAGTCAGCTGTAAAACAAAGGGTAAGTAACTCAATAGTGTCAGCTGTAAAACAAAGGGTAAGTAATTCAATAGTGTCAGCTGTAAAACAAAGGGGAAGTAACTCAATAATGAGGGCATAAATACACAAGATCAGAATAGGAATTCAAACAGGAGATAAACGTACTTACGAAATAAAGAATCTGAAAAAATATGACAAAACAGAACATAGAAACATAAACACAACACCAAACAAAGGAAGGAAATTAAATTTCATGAAAAAGGGAAAAAATGAAAACAAAAACCAAAAAGTCAAGCAGGAACATGAACAAAATCACAACCTTAACAGAAAAATGTATTTTCCATAAAGGGAATGTTGACTTACGCTGCTGGTGACAGTGGATATACACTATTTCATCTAGGTACACAGTTAAAGCATAGTCCCAGTACAGGCTGAAATAAAACAATATCATATCATCATAAAATCTATTAGGTAAAGGATTCTTTTTTGAAAACAATCTTTCTTATCAGAAAGGTTAATTATAAGTCTTTTAGATGATGCTTAATGGTCCAAAATTCTAGAGTATATTTCCATAACATGGTTTAAATAATCCAGAAATAACTAAGATGCTATGTTTTTTTATTGTAATGCAAGATTCTATTTATTAACAGATATTTTATGTCAAAGTTCATCTTTTTCCTCTCGCATCATGCTGACTCCCATATCCAATATCACACCTAACATGCTTCCAACAAAAACATAAGGGCATTATAAACCCTTTCACACAAACAGGAAATACTGCAACAGAGATTAATTTTTAGCATGTCAGACAAAATTAAGTATAAATTTATTTTTAATTCACTGGGTACTCCATAAAAAGCTGTCTGGTCAAACTGCATTGAAAACTGTGTCAACAGGAAAGGGACAAAATCACATAATCTCTGAGTTGTAGTTAGTTTTCTTGAACTCACTGAACAAGTAAATCTAAGTTAAAGAATCAGAAGGCTACTGCATTATATGAATGTGAATGGTTTGTTAGTTTGTGATGAATCGTGCTCTATATGATATCTATGTACATACAAACCCTTGTACCAAATCTACAACAGACCCAAAGACACAAAATTCTACCTGTATAAGACAAAGAACAGCTTCTAAAACATTACCTCAATCAAGCCCAAGATGGCTTAAACTGTAAAAACCACATTTACAGTGTATAAAAATAGTTTGTGATGTACATCAACACAAAAAACATCAATAATGGGAAAAAATTTCACAACATGGAAGATACTAAGTAGGACATTAACAAAGAAATGTCTCGTTAAGATTTCATTATTTTTTTTTTTACCTGCGATCAATTTCATCATCTGTGTCCTCACAACATCCATTCATCAGCTGATTAGGTGTCCACATGATGGTCAGACCCTCGGCCGATTGATGGAGGGACAAGTAACCCGCTAATGGCTCGGTGTCCTCTCTCTGAAACATCACACAAAAAACAATATTTACATTTGCAAATTCATCAAATTAAAAATGGATGCATAAATTAAGTATCTTAGTGTAATGTAATAATTTTTAGTGAAATTACAACAAAACTGTAGGAGTGTGTACCATTTTCAAAAATTGTTCCCAGACAAAATGACAGTCAGTCACATAAACACACAGACATATAGACAAGACACCTTGCTATTACATCAGCTTTTCCCACCTTTGGTTACTAGAGGTAAGAATTAGGCAGATTAGTTTTATCTGTTGTACTTACCGGCTGAACCAGTACATTGTTTTTTCCATACAGTAGAGTTGTTTTGGAGTTCTGGTGGAGCGATTCCACATAGTCCCGAGCGGAGTGATGGAAACTCTTAGAACTCTCCTCACTGCTAGAGCTGGTGTTCCTCATCTGAAAATTTGTCATCGGCTAAAATATAAAACATGGTACAGGCTGGCAGGTAACAAGAGGTTTTATAGATTTAATAAGAAAAAAAAAATTGTTTATAAATATGCATTTAATGATCTACTCATGACAATAATAACATTGCTTTTGCTTTCTCTTTTTATACCTGCAGACCCGGCCGTTTAGGTGAGCCTGGTCCCGTCAGGTGGTTAGTGCTGGAATGTATCCTGTGGCGCTGCACCAATTCATCAGCGGGGGGATCTGTCCAAAAGTGATCTGTGGTCTTCATCTTCGTGTAGTCCAGGGCACAAGGACCAACTTTAAATTAATAAAAACATATATTGAAGTTAAATTCAAAATGATATGTGGTGTTTATTTTTAAGACATGCATCTTTTTCATCATCATTTTTCACATAAAACAAGGCTTTTTCTCATATTAGCCATATATACTCTTTTTTTCATTTTGTGTATGTTCCCAACTTATCTTTATCTTTGAATTGTAATGCAAATATCTTAATCTTCCCTGCAACTTTAGATAGAAAAATATGAAAGAGCTTTGAAGAGCTGAAGTGATACACACCCAGAAGAGAGGCAAATATTGGTCCATCTACCGGGTCAGCTATCAGGGCCTCAGTATCATAATATCGACTGAAATTAAAACAAAATTTCATAAGGTTTATAATTTAATCAAAACATTCAAAATGAGACCTTTATCAAAATACATGCATGGAAAATAAAAGAGCATGTGACTACAGTGTTAAAATGATGTACACAAAATTACCTTCTGGTGGATCAAATGGTTAAATGATATATTTTATTACACAATCAAATGGATTCTTAATATGTTAACTCAAATGGAACATTTGTAGTATTTAATGTAAGGTGGTTATTAAAATTTTCTGGAATGATTGGAAGCATAAATCCCTGTATTTTACAGTTATATTTTATAGTATGGATGAATGGATGAAAAATGTGTAAGGTATTGCTTTCTTAATTTTAAAATTACTTATCAACATTAAAGGAAAAGTCCACTTATTAGAAACCTTAATTCATATTAAAGATGGCTTTTAAAATGTAAAATTGTTTAAAGATTAACAGATATTAGGTTTCATATGAAAGAAATGAGAAAATATTTAGAGGATGTAAATATACATGTACCGTATATCAATAAGACCAAAGGTGAGACAACCAAAAGCAAATACTGATAGAAGAAAGCCATGCCAGCTCTCCTTTTTTTTACAAAGAGAAGAAACAAAATACATACAGGCTGAACCACAGTCCCAATGTAATTTATATTTGTCGTAGATTCATGCTGACCAGTGTAAGATGAAAAGCTAGTGCTTGAGCCAGTTTTATGGTTTCAGCAATTCATTAGACTTAATGTATAATTTTCATTTAGCAATTTGCTTTTCTATGCCTACAACGCACGGTGGGAATTGAGGACTTTTTTACCCTGCGTAATTATGCCTTGATGAATTTTCATTATCGATTCCTGGCATACACTTTCAGTGAAATTCATTTGTCTCCATATTATTTCACAGGAAGCTCTCTACATGGACAATTGCTGAGAATATTCGGAACAATCTGACACATTTCATTTGGCAGTGGAAACCGAATTATTTCTCATTTCATGGAATCGGATCAATTGATATAAATTAATCCCATGTTAGCACCAGGCCTTGAACTTCTTTTCTCAAATTTAATGAAATCTGTTGATTCTGTTTGAGGAGGCCTAGCCAACATTTTAGTCAATAAACCATCAATGTGCCAACTCTCATTTAATCGCCTTATTTCTATGGTCCTATTGACAACATGTAAATTATTCCAGAACAGACCCATAAGGCATTTACACAGGAAATTGACGACATCTCAGGAGGCCGCTGAATGCGATATAATTATGTCAGAGCAATAGATGTTGATGGTTTGACAGCAGACTAATTGAAACCAACCGACTCTGGAATATCAACAGCTGATCTCCGCCCTAAGTAACGTTCTCATTATGCCAACCTTAAAAACAAAGGAACAAACAGCTGGCCTGGTCATAACAACTCAATGGCCTGGAATCTAGAGTACACTGTTGTCAACATCTACTTTCACTCATGATATTCATCGTTAAAGTGATCATGTTTTGAAATACAGATATGTATCATTGACAGGATAGGGAAAAGACTGCACAGTAATAGATGACCATGAAGAAAATGTTCAACTTTTGCTTTGATCGTTTTCCTGGATTTTTTTGCAGAAAAACAGTAAATGCATATTCTCTCTGTTTTCAATCTTGGTCCATATGTAAAGGACCTTTTCCACAGACCTTTATGCTGTCACATCTAAATGCTAAATATATAGGCCTACATTTAGTGCATTAGTACAACCTGATTCATAACACTCCAA
The DNA here is from genome assembly GCF_032062105.1 of Saccostrea cuccullata. Taxonomy (NCBI): domain Eukaryota; kingdom Metazoa; phylum Mollusca; class Bivalvia; order Ostreida; family Ostreidae; genus Saccostrea; species Saccostrea cuccullata. Next base: position 981 of record NW_026925502.1, on the reverse strand, counting down.
ACCCAAAGAGATAAATACAGTGTGATATAGTTTCAATTAATTCTCTGCTATATTTCTCCACAATAAGTAACAGAATAGGAGCATTCTATTGATTTGGCTACATTCTATACAACATAATAAAAAAAAAAATGTTTACTCCGCAGCGGAAATCTCTCCTTAACATTTCTGCTATTAACAAACACTACAAAGTTCAATACTGGCATACCATATTTCTCTTCATCCATTTCATCTGTCAATAATACACAAGTGATAGAAGACGGCAAGTTGAATGTAGAATAAGGAAAATTCAGACCCCAACATTATATGCTATGACAAATAAATTTGATTTTTTTAAACTTTTAATATGTATACGCAGAAGAAATATGCAATTACAATGAACATGTTCTTGCAATAAGGCATTGCCTATCATTGCTTAATGTACATACATTCAAAGATTTAATTTGTATCTCCCCCTGGGCATCTCCTGGACTGTGACTGTATGACCTCTATTGATTTACACTTTTATTTCTTGGATCTATCCCTGAATTCTATCTGCCAACAGTAAGTATTGTTGATGACCTACTTATTGGGGAATTCTCTGTTATAGACAGATGGGGTATTGGTGTTCAATATCAACCAATCAAACGCTGACATCCGGATGGTAGACTGACAGTGGTTAATGAAACAGGAAGTGGGGAGGTAACTCTAATCTCCCAAGGTAACTGGCTATTCCATGAACTCAGTCACACCAGAAAGTTCATAGAAAGTCCATAATTAATCTCAACTTTAAAGTCTCAAAGATTCAACAAGGTTACTTCTCTTAAACAATTCATCTGTGATGAATTCTTCTAAATGAAAATATAGGCACTTTAATTTACCAGGTAGGTCTCCTCAATACAGAAAACTTGGATTTGAACTTTTTTATCATAATTTCCTAGGCATGTAACTACCTGGTAGTAGGTGTTCTTTACTAATATAAAATTTTTAATTTATTACCTGTTC
>NW_026925501.1:0-2659 GCF_032062105.1 Saccostrea cuccullata | reverse complement strand
TCGAAACCCGTCATGAGGTCCATAAGAAAGTATTAGACTGCGTAAACCCCAATTATGTAGTCCCCATCACTGAAATACATCCCCATTCCTTAGAGTATAGGGAGGTTCCCATAACTTATGTATGAAAACATCCTACACCAGGAGCCAGCTTATAGTGAAGTCCTTATCACGTAAGTACATGTATTGATTAGATACATCCTGAACCTTATGAACCAGACTGTAGACAGGTTCCTACATGTATCAGGTAGTTATCACCTTCAGTAGTTTTTTTCTGTCATGATTTGTACACATCAAAATAAAGAATAATCCTTCCAATTAGTGAATTAAATTCCAAATCCCACTACAAAAATATAGAGTAACCTGTATGTATCTGAGTCATTTTCAGGTACAAAGGTGCAGAGGCCTGTTATATAGAGAAGGTTCTGATTACGTCCAATCCCGAGGAAGCGTTCTTAATTAAGATCCTACAGCGACAGACTCGGAGGCCGGAGATCGGGGATAAATTCAGCAGCAGGCATGGACAAAAGGGGTAAATCAGCTAAATATAATTTCAGATTTTAAAAGTAGACTTTACTTTGGTAACATTTAAACAATTCCCATAATGACTCTGTACCTGTCCTTGAATATGAAAGGGAGATTTATATTTTTGATATTTAAAGGGTGTGTGGATTAATTGTACCACAAGAAGACATGCCGTTTACTGATCTGGTAAGTGTTGTATATGACTTTAATTATTTTCTTCTAAAGCTATTTTAAAGCCCTGGACTTTTTAAATGAATGAATAAAATAATAATGAATTTGTAGGAAACAATTTTTCAATATCTATATGTTTAATGCTTATTAAGTATAATAATTTGATTTTAGTTGTACAGTTTATTTACATTCAACTCATTTACACAACATCTATATTCAAAATAATGCATTGAAATATGTTAAAATCAAGAAGCATTTTTTGTAATTTCAGGGGATTTGTCCAGATATTGTAAGTATATAATGAAGTATTGAAATTTATCCCTACTACACAGTATATTTGTGTGATATTGTATACAATCATATAAAATTATTCTAAGCATATGTTTGTTTATGTAGATGTCTCATGACCTTTGTTGTTTGACTTTCAGATAATGAACCCCCATGGGTACCCCTCCAGAATGACTGTGTTTTATATATGACCTTTATTGTTTGACCTTCAGATAATGAACCCCCATGGCTACTCCTCCAGATCTAGAGTGACTGTGTTTGTTTTATATATGACCTTTATTGTTTGACCTTTAGATAATGAACCCCCATGGCTACCCCTCCAGAATGACTTTGTTTCATATATGACCTTCATTGTTTGACCTTCAGATATGACCCTCCACGAGTACCCCTCCAGAATGACCTTTATTGTTTGACCTTTATTTGTTTTATATCTGACCTTTATTGTTTGACCTTCAGATAATGAACCCCCATGGGTACCCCTCCAGAATGACTGTGTTTGATTTATTTATGACCCTCATTGTTTGACCTTTATTTGTGTATATATGACCTTTATTGTTTGACCTTTAGATAATGAACCTCAGGCTCCATGGTTACCTCTCCATAGTGACTGTGTTTTTTTTTTTATATATGACCTTCATTGTTTGACCTTCAGATAATGAACCCCATGGGTACCCCTCCAAAATGACTGTGTTTTATATATGACCTTTATTGTTTGACCTTTATTTGTTTTATATATGACCTTTATTGTTTGACCTTCAGATAATGAACCCCCATGGGTACCCCTCCAGAATGACTGTGATTTATATGTGACCTTTATTGTTTGACCTTTTCGATAATGAACCCCCATGGCCCCTCCAGAATGACTGTGTTTTATATATGAACTTTATTATTTGACCTTCAGATAATGAACCCCCATGGCTACCCCTCCAGAATGACTGTGGGTAAACTGATGGAGCTGATGGGGAGTAAGGCAGGTGTCCTGGATGGGAAATTCCACTATGGAACAGGTAGCTCTCCTGTACTACATAGATTTTTGACTCATTTAACATGCATGCTGGGTTCAATATAGATTTAATATGCAAAACAAAGATTTCATTTTCTGATAAAAAATTGAAGTAATTGTGCATTCACAACTGTGACATCTTATCTTAATTTCCAAACTAAATTTTGAATCCAAGAAAGTTGCGTGAAGGAAGAACTTAAGAAAAGAAGTGTTTGTGATATTTTGAACTATTGTTAGGCAACTAGAGGTCAAGGCAAAAATCAACAATCTGTATCTATTTTTGTGTAATTCAGTCTTGTGACTTATTTCAGCTTTTGGTGGAGACAAGGTGTGTGATTTGTCAGAAGATTTGGTCAGACATGGATTCAATTATCTTGGCAAAGATTTCGTCACCTCAGGAATAACAGGGTAACTTATAAAGAAAGAAATATTAAGTCCGAAAACTTAACCTGAAAGATTAACTTTGTAGATATCAAGGGAAGTAGAAATTGTTTTTTTTGTTTATATAGGGAACCACTCGAGGCATATATATTCTTTGGTCCCATATATTACCAGAAACTGAAGCACATGGTTCTCGATAAAATGCATGCCCGAGCCAAGGGGCCGAGGGCTGTACTGACTCGACAACCCACAGAGGGCCGATCTCGAGATGGTGGCCTGAGACTGGGGGAGATG
>NW_026925500.1:0-26629 GCF_032062105.1 Saccostrea cuccullata | reverse complement strand
CGAAATCTGTTAAGAAATGAGCATTTACGGGGTTCAAAGTTGGCGTCTAAAAAAAAAAAGAATAATGGAATAATCTTAACCATCAGAATCAGTAAAAGGTCTTCCGCCTGAGCGGAAGACCTTAAAACTAACCATCAGAATGTAAAGGTCTTCCGCCGAGCGGAAACCTTAATAAAAATGTTTCCTTTAGAGGGTTGGAACTGTTTTTATTAGTCAAAAAAAGGGGGAATTTTGGGTACTAATTTTGGTTATCATCAAATGTGCAACTCAATCAAACAGTAACAAGTATATTATTATTTTATGCAATGTACTTTAGCGAAGCAACAGTATAACACTAGTGAAACTGCTTTTTTTTTTACATCAATAACAATATTAATTCACAAAAAATAATTGAAGGAAAATGTCCATAAAAAATATTCAAAAAAATTTAATTTATTTATAAAAAAAAACTATTTTTTTTCCCCCCTTTTGTTAAAGCAAGGTAAATTAAATCCCATTCGTTTCCTTTCTTTTTACCATTGTCACTAAATTTTAACCTTGGTATAATTTTAAATTCTAAGAGATAGGATTTTCAAAATTCAGATGTACATTACCTATGACAAGATTTTCCAACATTATAGGATTTTTAATCCTTTCTTCCTGCTGCTTGACCTAAGTTTCAAAAAAATTTACCTTTGTATTATTGTGAATGACATAATTATGATAGTGCGTTTATATTTAAAAATTCCCATTAGAATGGGATGCACACTTTAAGACCCCGAAAGCGGGGGGGCACAATTCTTTAAATTTGCTTTTTTAAAGTGAAACATTTTTTTAGATATGGTTATGCACTACAAATAATTGAATATCTTTGGCAGATTTTTTACATGTAGCACAGATACACTAAAGATATCATCATTTCCAGAATTGGAACCGAAGAAGGGCTCAAAAAACAACAGTATATTAAGAGCAGTAATCATTATTTTTGGAACTGTGCTAATTTTAACTCTATTCTGTTTTTTATTGTCCATTTTCATAGATTTTTAAATAAAATTTTTTAAAGGTAAAACAGAATTTAGAAATTTTCTGAGAACAAAAAACACCTTATGACAAAATTTAAAAATTAAAATGTTGAGAAATGTGAGGAATGTAGAAAGATGTATAAGAATTTTAATTGACAAATGGTTTTGTGTGAATTCTAGTTTATTTATAAAACTTACCTGTACATTATACAATTAAGAAAAGTAAAGGTTTATTAAAGACGAAAAAGGTTCAGAGTAACAGAACTTTCCAATCAATTTTCTTTTTTTTATTTATTTATTTTTTTTACAGGAAATACCCTAAATGCTTTGCATGTCATTATCTTTTTATTTGAAAATTATTTGAATATCCTGAAAAAAAAAATATACACTTGATAAATATTTTTTCATGCGAATGTTTCATGTAAAAATTTTGTCGATATTCACTTATTTTTTTATATTTTATTGAGGGTTTTTTTGTAAAAGAGTCGTGTTATGCTCTTTATGAAGATATGTCAAAAATTCTTTGTCTTTTTTTTTTTCAGGCTAACAATTCAGCTAAATTCATGTGAAATTTATGTAAGCCACTTTTGCCTATATACAGATCATAATAACAATATACATGTATTACAGATATAACCTATTTTTTTCTAAATATACATGTAACAAATTTTAGAGTGCAAATTAAATGACAATTTTTTTTAAATCAGGGGACATAAAGGGAAAGATTAAAAAAATTTCCTTCCAAAACAATTATAGAAAGTGATGAAAAGGGGGAAGCATTCTAAAACAACTTTTGAAAAATATTCAATAATCTGTATGACATTGCTTTTTATTTTATCCCCAACAAAAAAAAAAAATACTTCAATCGAAGTGTATTTAAAAAAATTTTTAGACGTACTGTACATCCTTCCTTCAATTGAGAGCTAATTAATCACATGCACTAGGCTCAAATTATCAAACTAATTATCTTTTTGTACTTCCGTGGGGTTTAAAATTTTATTTAAATTTTTAACATTTTTGGCCAAAATGATAGAATAAAATTTGAAATTAAAAAACTATGTACCATTTGTATAATTGTGATGTTTAGATGCGGGGAGCATGATTTTTAAAATTTGAGAAGGTAAATGTACATGTACAAAGAAAAGATTCAATTATTAAACAGGCCATCGTATCTTTACATAATTATGTAGCTTTTTGTTTTTCTCTCTCTCTCCTTTTCTTTTGTTTATTTGTTGTTTTTTTTTTTTTGGCTGATTTTTTTTTTTTTGGGGGAAACGATGTATGTTTAATTATGGGTAAACCAGAGAACTTTTTTTATGTAGGTTGTGTGGGATGAGCTTAAAGTAATAAAGAAAAAAAAATACAGTGATCACGATTTGCATAAGCAAAAAAGTTAACGTAAATTTTGGAAACCTCACACATTCCTACAGCATAAAAACGTTACAAAATATAATGATGACTGATAAAATAAAAATCAATGAGAAATTTGATTTTTTTTTTAAGCAAAATCTTGTGAATTGCTCTGAAGTAATTTTTCCCTCCCCCCCATTTTTAAACAATTAAAATTTACCACATTCAAAATAATTGAATGTTAAATTAGGGCACCAATTTTTTCAAATCTCCTTAGTTTTAAGCCCTTTTTAAAAAAACTAAAAATTATAATGCCATTTTAAAATCTTAAAAAAAAAAAAATTTAATCACAATTTTCCCCTTAAAAAAAAAATCCCATAATGAAATGCCCCGCAGCTTGTTTTTTTTGCTTTACCCCCTAAAAAACTGAGAAATGGTTAGTAAAACTTCATTTTTTAAATGATTGGCAATGAACAAAAACCATAAAAATTCAAAATTCATACAATTTGTAAATTATTAAAGGCAAATAATAATATTTTAACTTTTAAAAATATTGGGTTTTGCTTACCGCTATTGTTATATAATGATGACCAAGTTTGTGTAACAAGAAGGTGGCGTAAACCAAGAGGCCACACAGCATGCTTAATGCTTACATAACGCATGCCACGCCATGTCAAAATATAATGGCCAATCACGCTGAACCCGATCTTAACAGGAGTTCGATCCCGATGTTAAAACAATAAATCGAGAACAACTGTAATTTTTATCTTTGTCAAACAATGTAAAAAAATTTATATAAAATATTTTTTGAAACATAAAAAATTTTTTTTTAATTTAATAAAATCCCTTTTCTATTTTACCTGCCTATTTTATTGTTTTTGCAAAATTTTTTAAAAATTTCCTTCCTTTTTAATTTGAAAAAAAATGGGCTTTTGGATACATGTACCCATAATTGGGGGACTTAACATCTTTCTGGATTTTAAGGGAAAATTCTTTAATTATAAAATAGATCTGATGGTACACCTCTGTAGTACACATCTCTTTTCCAAAATCCCCCCCCCCCCCCACCCCCCTGAAAACCCTAAATACAATCCTGTATCAAGCTGTATTTGGATTTATTTAACGAACCTTGATGCACGGGCAAATTATTTACGGGAAAATCTTGTAAATGGCAAAATCTCTAGCATTATAGTGAGTATCATTCATGAGGACCATTTTATAGTCAACTCAATCTGTTCTATCGTTCATACGTGGATTTCAGTTTCTGCTGCTAATAGTTTTATAAATTCCTAGTATTTATAATAGTTAACCAAAAACATACTTGGTTCGTTTAAACTATGTGAATTGATATATTTCTATCTCCTATAGTATAAGTCATTTAATTTCAGAAATTTCAGATGCAAAACTGCTTATAAAAAATTTCCATGTAATTAATATTTTGTTTCACTAAAAATATTTTCACAGGCGATAATTGTAAGATAATCTTGTTGATGGATGCATATTTTTTTAAAAGCCAGAAAACAATTTGATATTGTAATTTAAAAGGCAACGGTTTAGTATGTTTTTAATAAGAATTAGATAGGTATGAGAGTAAATTTTTTTTTATATATACCTAATTTTCATATCATTTTGAGATAAAGACAATTGATCTTTCTTTTTACATATCAAATTTTCTTCACTTTATGATTTGACAAATTAATTCATTTTTGAAAAATAAAAACACTTCATCCTTAATCCTATTGTTGTTGATAAAATCAAATGTTTGGATTTTTTTAAAAAATGTAAAATTTGGAAAAAAGGGATACCTTACATTATACCCTAATGCTAATTTCTAAACGTAAGAAAAAGCATATTTATTGCATAGAAAGGCAAAAGGACTATTTTCCCCCCAAATATAATATTTTAAGAAATCAAATCTCCTATATTTTTCAAAAAAAAGGGGAGGGGTAATGATAACTTTCAGTTCCCCTGCATCAGATACAGAAAACCATATACAACAAATTTTTAAAATTTTTATTCTTGTAAAACGAAGATATAAACTTGGTTGCGTGAGTCTCAAAATTTTCACATAAGTAATTAAGACTACCTGGGTAATGCGTTTAGACCAAAGTGAAATACATGTATGCAGTTTATGGAAAACAGTGTATTACACTTGGAATACCCATATGCCCGCCTTTTATTTTACTAAAATCAAAAATATTTATTATTAAGATTTATAGCAATAAATACCCTTCACTGTTATTTACATGGATCAATTAATTTGGTTGATTTTTTCACAGATGTTCTAGATATATTTTTTTTTTATTTTTGAAATAACAAAAGTCATTCTCAGAGTGTAAAATAATAATTTAAAAAAAAAAAACCCACTTTCTTTTATTAAAAAAAAAATAAGAAAATCTTCCCTATAGGGTTCATATTCATGTAAGAAGTCACTAAATGAGTTGAAATGGGTTGGTGGGTGGGAGCAACATGACCAAAAAAAAAAGAGTTACTTCTAAAGTCAGCATCAGTGTTGTCACCAAGACAGTACTTCTGGTAGAGTCAGCGGCATTGAGCGGCATTTCTCCAAAAGAGACTTTCGGGTAGAGTCAGCGGTATTGAGCGGCATTTGTCCAACACAGACCTTCTGGTAGAGTCAGCGGTATTAGCGGCATTTTCCAACACAGACCTTCTGGTAGAGTCAGCGGCATTGAGCGGCATTTCTCCAAGAAAGACCCTCTTGTAGAGACTCTTCCAGAGGTCTGTCTTGGACAAACGCCGCTCAATGCCGCTGACTTTAAAAGAAGCACTGTGTTAGACAAATGCCGCTAAATGCCGCTGACTCTAGCTGAAAGTCTGTGTTGGTGATAATACTATCAATGTAATCAGACCAACCTAATATAGTTGAAAAAAAAAACACTGAGATGTTTATGTTGTGATACATATTCTTACTGACAGTCTCCAAAAAATAATTCACGTAACTGGTTTGCATTTTTTAAGCTGAAAAATAATATTTTTTTTTTATACTTGGATTGAATTTCAATAACCATTTTTGAACCATTCATCCACTCACGACTTTTTCTTTTCTTTTGTACAAATAGCTTTCCAACCATTCCAACCATTCTAACATATTACCGGAGATACCATACATATTTAATTTTTGAATAAATCCCCTATGCCAAATTCTATCAAAAGCTTTTGATAAATCACAAGAAAACATATAACAATATTGCTTTCATCAATACTTTTTACAATAGTATGATAAGTTTCTAAAAGTTGATACACAGTTGAGTGACCAGGCAGAAAACCTGCCTTATTTGTAGAACAAATTATTTGTGAGAAAAAAAATTATATACATGTTTGAATGCAACTCTTTCAATTATTTTACATACACAACTCAAAAGAGATACAGGTCTATAATTTGAAATGATTGATGGGGCGTCTTTTTTAAATAATGGAAGGACATGTGCTGGTTTCCAACTTTCAGGATAAACTTTGAATCTAAGAGATTTATTAAACAACAGACAAAGTGGCTTAGCTGTTGATTCTTTACAAGATTTTAACATTTTGTGGCTGATGCAATCAAGGCTCTGTTACAACGCACTTTGAAAAATTACGCACTTTGAAAAATTTTTTCAAATTTATTTTCAAAGTGCGTTAATATCGACCATATTAACGCACTTTGAAAAAACAAATTGTATGGCTTGGTCAATATTCTTGCAAATCCTAGGTATGATAAGTAATTGAACATTTTGGATAACTTTTCAGTGATAATTAAGGTCAGTTCAAGATGTGGAAGTGAGCGATTTTGATTTTATTTTACTTTGAAAATTCTTTCTCTCTTAAATGTTTTACTGTACTTAAATTTGTACTTTTGCAGTTTGCATGCATTTATCATAATTTATGTCAGCTAAAACATATTAAAAGTTTTCAATGTCATAGCCGTTATACAAATACAAACGAGTATGTTTAGATGTAGCATAGGCATTGGTGTGTGTGTGTGTGTGTTGGAGGGGGGGGGGGTTAAGCACACAGTTGTTTTTGTAAAAATTAACAAAATATAGGCATTGAAAATCTGGGCTTACCTTTAGGGGGTGGTCCACTTTCAATTTGCTATCGACGGCTATCTACAGTGTATTAGAAAAAAAGAGTTAGGCTGAGAGACCTACTTGTCTTCTCCTTGTTCTCAATGAGGGTAAATCAATACATGAACATTAAGTTTTTCGTTAAATATAATTATAACAAATTGATTCTCTAAATTACGAAAATTCAAGTCTAGAATTTATGCTTTATACATTTTTTTTCAAAGTGCGTTAAATGTTCCCATGGCAAAACATGTTAATATACACTCTTAACAAAAAAATTTCAAAGTGCGTTGAGTGTGTCCCAAATTTAACGCACTTTGAAAATATTTTTCAAAGTGAGTAATTTTTTCTAAGTGCGTTGCCACAGGGCTCACAGCTTTATTTAAGACAGGATACAATGTAGAAATAATATCAATAATCTCACTTTCATGGATATTTTCGTCACACAATTTTTCTACATTTTTGGGCTCAAAGTCGGGTAGCTCATTTTCCTCATCTTTTATGTCAAATATGGATGTAAAAAAATTATTTAGTAATTCAATTTTTTCTTTATCGGAAAATGCGTATATAGGATCACCATTTTTATTCACCTGTTTAATTCGGGGTATTTCGGATGAAGTTTTAATATGAAAGACATCTTTTAGTAATTTCCAGCACAGCTTGTTATTATTTTTGTTTGCGTCGTTTAAATGAGAATCAATGTTTTCACAGTAATTTGCTATGGCATATTTATTCATATTATTTACTTTATTTCTAGCTTTCCGAAATTCTTCTTTATCTGATTCTTTTTTGGGTTTTCTGTGCTTTATTTCTTAATCTATTCCTAAGTCGTATTTTATTCTTAGTAATGAATCCATCCATGGTTTGTCGTTTGGTCTTATTGTAACAGCTTTTTTCGGGTATACATTTGCGTATAATTAGAAATAAATTGTTGTGTCAAGTTTGTTTTTGCGATTTCAATGTCAGTTAATTCTCAAAAGATTGCCCAGGATTTATCTCAATATCCCCAGATAAAGAGTATTTTCAAAATTATGAAAAGCTGAGAAAGATAATTTATAATAATTAGATATGAACTCATTTTTTCAGATGAATTCAAAATAATGTATTCAGTTTATGTATAAAATAGAATATTATCAGCAATGTTGAAAACAACCTTGAATGAAGACCTTATCATTTTTCTTCTACATTTCACATAGAAAACCCCGATAGCGGAACGATATTGTTCTACAGTATTACTCATTATCAAAAAAAAAGAGAATTAAAACATTGAAATAAATCGCCGCAAACGGGGTAGCGAGTCAGATACAGATGTATGGCTAGTATGTGTTGTAAATTCAATATGTAAATAAACATGGAACATATTAAAACAATATTGAAAAAAGTAAAAAATGAAAAAAGAGTCAAAGATCATGCATCCTGTCAACACATAATAAAGGTCGCTGACCACATTTAAAAAAAAACTCAAAAAGGTGTAAACAGCAAAAACAAAAACATGGCGACAGAAACTGATATAGCAGTAAACCTGGTTGTTACAAAATACGGCACCTTCGTTGTACGAAAGCGTGGCAAAACATTTAGATGTGTTTAGTCTGTTAAGACAGACTGCTATAACATATACATGTAGCATTAAATAAACACGTATGTCACATAACAAGTTTGGAATGCACTGGCGAAGCTCCTAAGCTAAAAAGATTTAATGTGTTTATGCACATGTTTCTATATTAATTTCTTTTTATAAGTTTTAAATTAAGAAAGAAAACAACATTTTGTCAAACACAAAGTCAGTTTAAGTTTGAAATATAAGCTGTTAAGCACTAGAAGGAAAAAAAAAAAAAAAAACAACACTATTCCTTTTGCGATATGTACTAATTAATATGGTTTTTAATGCAATAAATCAAACGTTATTCCATTTTTTTATTATCTTTTTTACATGCCGCTACTTTAGCTCAAAATATCTGATAGGTAATTATTTAAAACTAGAGGTACTGTGAGCAATGAGCTCACTAAATGATACCCCCGGCCTCCCAAATGAATATAATGGGAGTGTCCATGTTTTGTTGTGGGAAACCCAAAATATGTGTCAGATCAAAAAGTAAAATAGGAGGTGCACAATGGCAATATGTAATAAAGATTCTCTGAAAGTTTCATCAAATTTCATTCAGTTAAGAGAGGAGTTGCGGATAAGAGATGGGTACCCCAAAGCTTACAGATGGACGGACGGACGAACGGACATAACGATTACTATATACCCCCCCTTTTCAAGCGGGAGGTTTAATTATTATACAGTTCTATTTATGTACAAGTCTGATTTCCGGTTATATGCATAAATCCTAATCACTTGCACACAGTCGCAAACTCATTGACATTGTTTGACATTTATTTATCGGAAGTAAAATTAATGGTCTCAAAATTTTTAATGAGGAAATATTTTTGTTCTACCGGGAGATGATTCTGTGTCAACTAGAATCTAAGAACAGAAGGTATGAGAAGTTGCTTATTGTGTTACTGGACGTTCGTTTTACTGTTCTGCAATGAAGGAGGATCAGGGGGAAATGCAATGGAGTGCAATGAAGTGTAAGAATATTTCTTTTTTATTCCATATCATATATATTATAAAGAAAATAAGAAAACGGAAAAATGACACTTTCACGTTTTCATCTTTAAAGATACCATTTAAAGAAAATGTAAAATGTTATTAGAGATGAATCAGATCCCTGCAATTATTTTTGATACACGTTTACCTACGTTTTTGTCTTGTGTTTCTGTTGTTTTCATAATTTGTTTTTAGCTCAAAATGTTTTCGAGTCTGAACTATGTTTGTATTACATGAACCTGTCATATTGTTTCATTCAATTCATAGGAAAAACAGGACAAGCAAATGCTGCGCTGATAATTTTTGCAGAGTAATAGTAATAAGTGTGAAAGTAAGTATACTATAAATCAAAGTACCGATTTCATGAAATAATTAAGCACAACCTTTTTTACATCAAGATTTAATGTCAATTTTTTTTAAACGTGTAAATATTTTTAGAGTGTAATCCAGAGTACATTGGCATCAACTGCTCCGATCAGTGTCCAAAAGGATTTTACGGGGACGGTAGTGACACAAAAAGTCACTCTGACTGTAAAGAATGTCACCATGTAACAGGAGAATGATTTACATCAACAACAGGTATTTATGGTGATTGCTTTTTATTGCATAGCACTTTCACTTACAGTACTTCATAATACCATTACCTGTGTTGCAACACAAAATGTAAGACAGGTACGTATATGTAAAACGCTAAATAAAAAAAATATAAATATATTACATTCTGTTCACCTTTTGTGTATAAATTGTTGCAGCAGGCAAAAAAGCATGTGTTATATACAAAATGTTTTTAAAGGGTTACTGCATAGTGGTGGGAATAGCAAAATAGGGTTTAAACAGAAATGAACGCAGTTTGTTTTTGTAAGAAATAAAATTTTATGTTTCATAAAATATTTTATATACAATTTTTTTTACATTGTTTGACAACGATAAAATTTACAGTTGTTCTCGATTTATTGTTTTAACATCGGGATCGAACTCATGTTAAGATCGGGTTCAGCTTGATCGGGATTGGGTGCCCATTATATTTTAACATTTGAAACACGAGGTTGTGGTTAAATTTCCGCCACCTCCCAACCTCCTCCCAATTAGTAGCAATATTTGAAAGGAAATGTTTAAATGTTTCAGTTTTTGTGATATAGAATTTTCTTCATTATACAAAATTTTGCATATAGCATGCCTTGTGGCCTCTTGGTTTACGCCACCTTCTTGTTACACAATCTTGGTCATCATTATAATACAATAGCTGGGATAAGCAATAAGTCGCAATATATTATATCTAAGTTGAAACTATTCATTATTTGTCCTTATCCCAGCTATAATTTACAAGATTGTATGTAATATTGTATATCAATGTGCTTTTGTTCACTTGCGTCATTTATCTATTCAATAAATGACATGTTTTCACTCAACTCATTTTTCATGTTTTCTCTAGTGGGTAAAGCAACAAGAACATATTATGGGATTTATTATTATTAGTGGAAAAGTTGTTAATATAAATTACATTATTAAAAATACAATGTAATATAAGTGAAAAATAAAATTCAGACTTTCCTTTCATTATATTTGAAAACACACGAAATCTACCGTGGAAAATAATAAATGCTTAATTTCTCAAACATGGTACATGTAATTTTTTTTTTCTTCGGTCTATTAAATTAAAAAAAAACATATATGTATGTTTTGTTTCGTAGTCAAGGTACACAGAAAGTTATATAACTTCATTCAATTTTCGCTACATTTTCTGTTAATGTGAATAAAGCTTCTTGAGAGAAAAAAGTTGTTAGTAAAATGTGTATTAGTAACGATTCCACCACGATTATTGCCAGTTCAAAGAAATGCGGCCGACACCTTAGCTTTTATCTTTCAAATAACATTTCGAGACCAAGGACGTTATCCTGCAACATTCATGTTGCATTTTATGTAGAGTTTATTTCCAAATTAACCAATACATCGGTCGGAACATCCTCCGGCTATGAGACAGTAAATTGAATTTTGTAATGTCATTCATTTGGTAAGCACTTCCATAACAGCATAGTTCGTAGACAATGTAATAGACCAAAGTACTTGAAATAACATTGCATAAATTCGTTGAAATTTAAGACAAAGCATATTTTGATCACTTCAAGCGCTTGGAATAACTGGTTATTAAAACCATACTACTTCATGCTCTGCTATTATTTAGAAATATAACCTCGTTTCCTAATACTTCTATCTTATCTGTGATAGATGTAATTACAAAAAAAACAAAGCAGAGGTGACAATATCAATTTTACAGAGTTTCTACTCGAGGAATCAACGAAGAAGGAGATATGGACAACAATAATCATTACTGTTGGTTTTATGGTTATTGTCATATTGCTTTGTTTTCTATTTATCCATCTCCATCAACTGTTTAAACAGAAAAGATTATTTGAAGAGAGACATAATACTGAACAGTTCATGGATTGACGAAGAGTGCCAGTGTAGGAACAAATTAATGAATCAAACATGTTGAGAAATACGATCGTCTTGGTAGAACAGGAGGATATCTGTCATGTCGGATAAATATTTATCCCGCTTCAGACAAATTTGTAAATTACCGATTGGATAAAAGCTTATCACATGACGCCCTGAAATTTTCCGTATTACGGCGCCGTCAAGGAATAAAATGAAAATCGGGCACGCGATTCCGTTCGAAGCGTTGTTATTGTAAATAAAAATGGCAGCAGCTAAGAAACGGTTTTACATAGGTAGTTAAGTTAAATTTCTTGTTACCGTAACGATATCAAAAATTTTTGTGTTATAAAAATCTGAAAGAATGTTGTCTTGTTTTCGTAATTGGTCAATGAATTTTTTTTTATATACATGTACATGTAAAAGGACTGTTGATATCTTAAGCCTGACTCTTAAAGTGTAAAATATTGAATTATGTATTACTTCATATTTAAAAAATATGTCAATTAAAAAGGGAAAAAACAATATTTGTAGACAAAAAATATCTTTTCATCTAGAATTAATTGAAATAAAACTAGATATGTGAGCAATGAGCTCACTAAATGATACCCCCGCCTTCCAAATGGTTATAACTGATGACAAAGTCCATGTTTTACTGTGGCCGGGAAACCAAAAATATGTGTCGGATAAAAAAGTAAAATAGGAGGTGCACAATGGCAATATGTAATAAAGATTCTTTGAAAGTTTCATTAAATTTCACTCCGTGGTTTAAGAGGAGTTGCGGATAAGAGATGGGTACCCTAAAGCGTAACAGACGGACGGACGGACGGAAATAACGATTAATATATACCCTCCCGCTTTTCAAGCGGGGGGTATAAAAATATCTATAATTTGTAAAATGTATACATTCTTATAGTTAGAGTTGACAATAAGGAAAGTGAGGAATGACTTGGTTCTTTTTTCATCGTTTTAAGGTATATGCACCTAGGAACTCGTTTCACAATAAAAAAGTGAAATTTATCTGTAAAATTGAAAAATTCAACAAAACTAAATATTATTGATGATTTTCTGTATGAATACACTATGTTTAAAGGCATATATCACATCATATAAAAAAAAATAGTACAGATACAAGATAAAATACAATTCAATTAGGAACAGCTTATAGAGATTAAACATGGAGACAAGATGGGAAAAAAGAAATAAATAAAAATTTTATACATGTACAGGAAGTAATGTTTTGTGGAAGGAAATATATAAACCTGTATGTGTGAATGATATAATTATAAAATGATATATTAATCTGACAAACAAAAATCATTGCTCTAGATACTGGCAGGAATAAAACACATGAAAATTTGACAATTAATAGAAACAAATAAATAATACACTTCTTCCTCAGAAATAATGTATAGACTGAAAGTCCAGTATTTCTGCCTCAGTAACGTTCTAGGGGAGATCTGGTCTATAAGAGGGGGAAATGGTGCATGTTCTCAAACCTTCACTTTATAAATAAATAGTGTCCCACGTTTGATAATATTTTCAAACTTTGAACACAATCAGTAAGTCTACGATAAACGGACCAATTCAAGATATAAAACATTTTTTAAAAATAATTTCTCAAAAAACAAAATGAACATCATAATTCTCTAAAGGACATACCAGTGAACCTGAAAAGAAGTGTCCACAAATCTACCACCGTTAACTTTTACAACAATTTCAATATTACATTCAATTTGATTTTAAGGTAATGTTACGGAAGTTACTGCTTGATCAAGCCTTATTATTTTTAAGTAATGCTGACCTGATTTTTTTATGTTTCTGGTGTTCAGTATAGAACACTAAAATACATGTTTGATTCATGAAGTGTCGCATAAATCCGAAATTAAATTAAAATTTCTATAAAATATCGTTACGGAAGTTAATTCCGCAGCAATAAAAGTTAAAATTCTCGACGATAGTTAAATTCAAAGCTTGTTTTAAGATGTTAAACAAAAGTATTTGTCTCCCAAAATAATAAAATATTGTATAACTTTTATGCAAAAGCTTTCCTGAATTACTTTTTTTTCATGACAATAGCAAGAGATTAATATTCTCTTCAGTTCAATTTAATTTTATTCATATGGAGTAGAATTTGTGCAAAATCTTATGCGTGAAAAGAAGAAAAATCTTGCTGTGGCCTTCAACTCGACATTTAGATATATCGACGACGTATTATCAATTAACAAAGGTAATTTCCATACCTACGTCGATGCGATATACATGTATCCTGATGAGCTTGAAATAAACGATACCACCAAGACACATCTGTTTCATACTTAGATATTTTAATTGAAAAGGACGTTAATGGTAATCTAACAACCAAGCTATACAATAAACGTGATGACTTTAACTTTTCTATCGTCAACTTCCCTTACTTATGCAGCAATATACCTTCATCACCTGCATACGGAGTATTTATATCTCAGTTGATTCGATACGCAAGAGCATGCTCTACGTATGAACAATTTCTTAAACGAGGTAAATTATTGACAAGCAAGTTGATGAAACAAGAATATTCAACAGTCTCGTTTAAAGTCATCATTTCGTAAATTCTATGGTCGATACAATGACCTTGTCAGCAAATACAATTTATCATTGAATGAAATGCTGACTGACGTTTTTCATACCAATTGTTAGTCCATTATTTATACACTGAATTGACTACGGATTTTTTCCGTTATTTCCTGATTATGACAATGAGCACACGGCGGGTGTGACCGGTCAGCAGGGGATGCTCACTCCTCCATGGCACCTGATCCCACCTCTGATGTTTCGGAGGTCCGTGTTTGCTCTGCTCTTGTTTTGTATATTTGTTTAATGGACGTTGAGATTGAATACTGTTCGTTATTTCCATATCCTTATTATTATTGATACGCAAGAACATGCTCTACCGTTGAAGTCGCCCGCGTGGCGCAGTGGTTAGAGCGTCTGCTCTAGAGTCGCGAAGTAAGAAGTTGATCCTTACGTCGCAGGTTCGAATCTCATTGGGGGACGTAGACTTGGATGAGACCGTATATACCGAGGCCCCGTGTCGCAGTAGGTGCTGGCACGAAAAAGATCTCTCACTGCTCAAAGGCCCTGAGTGCCGAGCATAGGACAAAATTTGTAGCCCTCCACCGGCAAGTGGTGGCGTCTCCATATGAGTAAAAAATTCTCGAGAGGGACGTTAAACAACATACAATCAATCAATCTACCGTTGAAAATTTTTAAAACGAGGTAAGTTATTGACAACCATGTTGATGAAACAAGAATATCAGCAGTCTCGTTTAAAGTCATCATTTCGTAAGTTCTATGGTCGATACAATGACATTGTCAGCAAATTAAATTTATCAAGAAGTCAAAAGCCTACTGACGTTTTTCATATAAAGGTTTGTATTGTTTATTAGATTTTTGTAGATCGAACACAGTTCATTATCTTACTTTTTGGGTTTTTTTTAATAAGGTCGTTTATAGCGATCGCTATTAAACGCATTTAATTGATTTCCGAAAACACAGGGGGTAGGTCTTTTGACACTTTCCCCCGATTGCCGCGAGTAAAAAAGAGGGGCGCACGTGGCGTTTTCCTCCTCTTTCTCGATAGCTTTCCCAGCGTTTCTGTACGTTTGATAATTGTTTTGAAGTACTTAAAGCCTCCGAGAACGGTTCAGCAAAAATCGAAAATCATGCCACCCATTAGAGCCAGAAAGCCCCAAAGCCACCGCCAAGTCCACCAAGGCAGTTAATCGGACCAAGGGAGTCAGGCAGCAGCAGGGCAGAGGGTGGGAAGAAACCTAACCGCTGTCCGCCACGATGACACCAGGGCAGACCCCAGATCGAGCGGATTGTGACTGGTACAAGTACCCAGGCCGGGGAGGAAGACGTTCAAGCCTCCACGGGAATGGCGGAGGAGCATGTGCCGCTTATTACTAATAATAAGGGTAGGCAATTAGATTTTTCTAGTTCGTGGCCTGCCCGGAGGAGGATGCCCTGTCACCGGCAGATAATTTCGGGGCGATGCCAAACACGGAGGTTTGTGCTGGGACAATATAGGTGCCCATGTTCCAATCGCTTTAAAACAAAAAGTTTGGGCGGGGAACTATATAAACTTAGCCCTGCTTACAAAGGGAAGCGCAGAACTGCAGCAGAATCTTTGTCATATCCGTTGAATGTTAAGAGATAAGGATTTCGTAATTCACATGTACTTTACCTGTGACAAGATGTTTCCGAACATTATAGTATTTTTGACCCCTTGATACTGACCTTCACGCTTGAACTAATTTTCAATATAATTACCTTTGTGGATTACTTTTGAATGATATAATTATGATATGGCGTTCACATTCGACACAACGTGCCATTAAAAATAAATTTGGACCCTTTATGACACCGGTATCTTTGAATTTGATTGTTTGAATAGTGATAGGCCTAGATATATTTTAGATACAGGTTATGCAATATGATTAATTGAAACTCTTTGGTAGATGCTGTTAGCACAGAAACACTGAAGATATCATCATCTCCAGAATTGGAATTTAAGAACTATTGGACAAAACAATAAACACTAATTTTGGATCTGTGATTATTTTAATACTATTTTGTTTTATTACTTGTCCATTTGTATAAAATATTTAAACAGAAAGGTATAAGATAAGACAGAATGTTGAGCAGTTTTCTGAGACACAAGAAATACCTGTGTATGAGCAAATTAACGAATTAAACATGTTGAGAAATATGCATGAGGAATGGAGAAAGTCAGAGAGAAAGTTAAAGTTGACAAATGAATTTGTGTGAATTCTAGTTTATTTATAAAACCAAAATGCGCATAATGATAAATAAAGAAAGGTAAAGGTTTATTGATAAAAAAGCTGAAAAGGCTTCAGAGTAACAGAACTTTTTTAATCAAGCTACTTTTAGGGGGTTTTTTTTGCATTGTTTTAACTTGAATTGAAAAAAAAGTTGGGTTTTTTTTTAAATAATGCATTTAATTTGCCTTTCTAGTAACTAACAATTATTGATACAGAACATAATAACAATAAATTACAGATATTACCTAGTTTCCCCAGAGATGTACAAATTTTAGATGTACAAAATTAAATAGATACTTTTTTGAAGTTAAATTAGGAGTTTGTAAAGGAAAGGCTTAAATTAACTTCCTTTAAAAACAATTCAGAGAGTGATGCAAAAAGGGGAAGCATATCTAAAAAAAAAATTCTAAAAATCTCCAATAATCTGTCTGACACTACTTTTTGACCTCTGGAATCACCGATTGGAACGGAAAAAATATGTTAACCCAAGTGTCTTTGATAATATTTTTAGACGTACATGTAAGATTCTTCACTCCAATTTAAGAGTTAAATTAGTGACATGTAATTGGCTCAAATTATTAGACTAAATTTATCTTTTTGACTTCCACATGTTGAAATTGCGTTGAAATTTTTCTAATCATTTTTGTCCCAAATGAAAGCAAAAACTTTGAAATTCAAAACATACTATGTAACCATTTGTACCTCATTCCTCAATGTATAGATGCTGAAAGCAGAATTTTAACAAATTAGAGAAAGTGCATGAACGTAGAAAAGATTTAATTATTTAACAGGTGATGGTATCCTTTGGTGTTTTTTGTTTTGTTTCTTTTTAGGGGGAGGGTTATATGTTTAATCTATAATGGAATAAATTCCTAAACAACTTTATTTTTTTTTAACTTTAACTTTAACTTTATGTTAACCATACGGTTTTGATGTGACAGTGGCTAAAATTTAATTTAAAATTATAAATATAAGTAAATCAAAGCTTGTAAACAACTTCAAAAATTAGAATATGTTACAGAATTGCTTTACTATAACTTAACTAAAAAAAAAAAAGTGTGTATAATATTGATTTTCAGTTCTAAATGATCCTTATTAAATAATTATACGTATTCAAGATCAAAAGTCCATAAAACAATACAAAACAGGAACAAAAGCAAACACAGTTTGCTGTGGATAAGTGAGCATCCCATGCCGACCGGTCACATCCCCCGAGTGCTCCTTGTCATGATCGGGATATGATGGAAATTTTATTAATTTGTATTTGCTGACAAGGTCATCGTATCGACCATAGAATTTACAAAATGATGACGTTAAACGAGACTGCTGATATTCTTGTTTCATCAACTTGTTTGTCAATAATTTACCTCGTTTTAGAAATTGTTCATATGTACAGCATGCTCTAGGGTATCGAATCAACTGATATACATAAACTCAGTATGCAGGTGATGCAGGTATATAACTTAAAAGAAATGTCACTTTTTTAAAATATTGTTTGTTATTTCAATATGCTTCATCCATATATTCTTTGTATTTTATTGAGTAAGAAATACAAAAAAGTAAAAATTATTTTAATGTTTGAGATTATGTTTACATTTACATCTACATCTACATAATGCAGAGTTCCATCAAACTTGATGATTATTATGTTTAGATGTATGAATTATGTATAATTAATTTTTAAATCGTGGAAAATTTACACCGTATATCTTTAAAAAAAAAAAAATCACACTTATATCCTGATAAATAGAAAAACGCTCCGTTTCCCATGAATCTCTTTCTCTGTGGTATATATACAGTATTAGCTATACATGTGAAACTCTTTTCAGAAACATAATGAAAAAACAAAGTAATCGATTTCAGAACTCACTGCATTTCCATGTATTTACATTTGCAAAAGTTTTCCTTTATATAACACTACTGAAGGCAAGCGTTTTTATAACTGTATAAATACAGGTATGGGGTCAAGAGGTCATAGATGTGCGTTTGGATAAATGTTCGACGTAATTTCTCTGTGACGTCATAAAGGGTCGACGCGCGTTTAGTGGATTACATACATGCCGTTGGGTTTGAAAAATTAACGCATTTCACACGTTAAAAGTAACAATCAGGCAAATATAAAGTATGAATAAGTCACAAATGTAAATATAAGTAATAAGGTATCATTTTTTGAGTTTTATTGAGATGTAAAACGGGGTTAGCACATGATCAAACTTCCATAAAGCCCTTCGGGCTTTGATCACGTGACCAACCCGTTTTACATTTCAATAAAACTCAAAAAATGATACCTTATTTCTTAAATAATAGAATGATGATATATAATGCATGTGACACTTAACACGCTTTTATTTAATGTTATGCATGTGACGTCAAAGAGCAGTTTAAAGCAGTTCTGTCATTTGAAAAGGTGCACAGACATATTGAACTAATTGTTGTTAATTGGTTAGGTTTGGTATATGAATAATTTTATGCATGTTTTTTCAAGCTTAAATCAAAATTTAATTTTATGACTGTGTATGTTCAACTGGCACTATATTTTGATGATGCACGTTTTACAGACCCTGATACTGCTTTGATACGTTAAAATTTTTTGTTCATTGAAGGTACTCACATATACATGCCTTTTTAATGCACGCAGCACTTACATAGCTTTAATTAATCAAGCAAAGAAAAATGAATAAAATCAGATGGTATTTTAAATAGTCATAATGTGTAACAGCTAATGGGATATGCATATTTAACTTAACTTTGTTAATAGTTAATTAGTTTGACTCGAGATCTTGAATAATTCATAAAACTTTCTTAAATAATGTATTCCCTTATAACACAAAGACAATTCAAATGTACATTAAATGCATTGAAAAGTTAGTGAAGAGGGTTAATTGTCTCATGTCAATGTTCGTGAAACATTTCTTCAAAAGGAATACTTCATTCTAGAATTCCTTTTGAAGATGTTATAAATCCATTATTATTTACAAGAAGCATTAAATGATCTGCAGGGAAAGACGTATTGACATATAATTTCATTACTTTGAAATCATTTTTTAATATACTTGGAATTAAACTGTACGCATAATAATTTGGGATGTTTCCATACCCCTTATATATTTTTTCTCTTTATTCGGTAAGACAATAGCAATAAATATATAAATTTTTCTATGAATATGCGATAACATGCGATAACATAAAAAGACCATGTTGATTCTGTCATAAGAGAATCAACACTGCCGGCAGATGTAGAGAACAATACCAGTGAAATATGGTGAATAAAAAAGTCTTATCCTGATGCTTATGACGTAAATATAACTGAGTTGTGGAATTAAAAAAAAATGATTTACAAGAAAACGCCAAAAATGTAATTTTTTTTACATTTATAAAGAGATCAGTTATTTCAAAAATTTGTGTATGATTCTTAAGCCCCCAAAATACAGAAGTTATGTTGCATCAACGCAATTGCAGTTCAGATACGCTAATCGTAATGTCGCAGGACAATCTTATTGAAAATAAAGTACTATAAGTGAAAAAAAAAAATTATAGACCTTGAAAACTGCTCTCGAGATGAAAAAATTACTGCAAATTACAATTTATACTTCCCCCCAAACGGTGGCATCTATCACTAGTTTCCGATACAATTTTCATTTTCAATAAATGTAAACATGTCAATATCTGGAGGAAGTTATTTATTTTGTTTCAATTTTAATGCGTGTATAGCATATTAAAAAAATCACCTCAAACATATATAAAAAAAAACTTAGAAATGGTGGTAACCATGGCAACCATAACTTTCTTATAATCCTGATGATCATGGCTGATACTTTCATATCATGGTATTTAAGGTAGCTAAGGACACCTGACCCCAAAAAAACCTGTCAATAGATTTTGTTGAAATTTTCACACGGCGTAAAGGGATGTGTAATGAACACTTAGTCGAAATATGAAAATGGCATTGTGGGTAAATTAGGGAAACCCGGGGGTAATGAGTTACCTCCCCTTTCCAACCACTCCAAAAATTATAATACAAGATAATTATTACCCATAAAAATTTATTGTGCAATATGCATTCAATATCAAAAATTATTTTTAAACAATATTGATACTATTAACTTATTTTAACAATGGATTGTCTGAACATATATAAATTAAGAGAATAATCCATGTAGAACATTTGAAATTCGACAAATTTGGCCATTTTCATGCACACAAATTTGACACTTTTTAAATTCTAAAAAAAATCTGTCCAATAGAATTTTTATTTTTATCATTATATGAAAGATCTGTCTAATACTATTCTTCACTCAAAAAATCTTGCAATTGGTCACATTGAGGGCTAATAAAGGTACTAGATGATCCACAACTACCCCCCCCTTTTGGTTTCCCATCGTAAAGGTAAGAAAAATGATTAAAGTGGCTTTTAAAAAAAAATGCATAGCAAATTAGGGAAAAACTGAAGAAATAAATCAGAAGTAAAAATCAAATGCTAATAAATGACTAAAGAAAATATTTTTATGAAATTAGAAATAGTATTTATAATACATTGAAGATGTAGAGTAATAACTTGAAGAGTTACCTCCCCTCTCCCCTCACAATAAAACATGTAATTAAACCAGTATTGAAATAATCCATAAAAAATTCCTCAACAAAATTAAAATATGAATTTATATTTCAACAATAAATACTTGAAAAAGAAATGTAATTAAAAAAAAACACATTTAAAAATTCTTCAATATGATCCCTTTTGATTAATTTCATGCAAACAAATTCTATGATTTCTTATAGATTTCTAAAAAATATATTGTATGACAAAAATGTCCAATACTATTTCTCACTCAGAAATCCCAGCTGCATTAAGAGGTAATTAACTATTAAGTTACAGAATGGTCTAATACACCCCCCTCCTTTTATACATCTGATATTGTTTTCATTGCAATGTCAAAAATCCCCCTAATTATTAACATGTCAAATGCATTCTACTTTGCCCCAAAATACATTTTGGTCATACAGAATAAAGAAATCCATCTGACATAGCACTGCAAAATTCACAAATTTCTATTTCATAGAATAAGAATATCATTGAAGAAATCAGTACTCTTTCAAATTGAACAAAAGTCATTTTATTCCATGAACAGGTAGGATAATAACATTTAATAGGCCATTCCAAGTCTTTTTTCTGTTTTGGCATCCAATTGCACCTTGGTTTTTGACACCTACATGTATCAGAAAATCAAACAAAATCAGAAGCCCTACACTTGATTATTTTTGTTGAAATCTTTTGAGTTCTGTCAATTTCTCAAATGTGTACAATAAATATGTCATAGGTGGTGTACTTTAGGCATTTATTATTTTGATTTTGCTGAAGAATAGATATTTTATCAGAAAAGCAGATTGATGAAATAAAATCCTCAGATTTACACTATTATTATAACTATAGACATGATACAAGTACATTCTGTGTTTTATTTTTTGGTTTATATTTCTTTTTTACAAATAGGTACATGTAGTTAGGTTTTTGATTGAAGGTTGGACGGTAAACAGAGAAAAAAAACTTGAAATGGGCTTAGTCTAAAACCATCCTTGACATGAGACATAAAATTACATAAACTATACCTAAAATTAAAAACAAAATGACAATGCTGCACTGGGACATAACACTTGATGCAGGACATTAAATATAAAAAGTTCAAAAAAAAAAAAATTTACATGAATATCTGGAGCAGCTTATTAAAAAACCCGAAAAAAAACTCACAGTGTAGATTATGCATGATAATAGAGAATATCTGTTGATTGGCCTATTACTGAACCCGACATCACAAGTCGACATTAAATTATGCATACATTTTTTTAAAAAGAATAATCTACACTCTACAGCAGTGTAATACTGCACCTGACATATACAAAACATAACATAGTGCATTAAACATGAAAGGGTGCATGTGGAGTGATCTATTACCACACCAGACATACAACAGGGTAGATTAAATATGAAAAATGGAGAGAAAAAAATCTATATGTGGAGTGATTAGTTTCCACTTTAAATGTAACACTCAATCAAGAGATGCATGTACCCCGTAATATAAAGCTGACAAAGAAAAGTAGTCTATTGACTAGATGTTATTTTATTTTCAACAAGCGATTCTTAAATTGTCCTGCTCTTTTTTGGAAGGGATGGAAAGTCATTCTGCCGTCGATCTGCAGTAGTTGAATCATCATCAGCATGAATGGTCTTTGGGCTTCATATTCACGTATCTTGTACTCTGTACTGATGAATCTATCTGTAATTTATAAAATTTAACAAATACAATATTATCCGCAGTTGACGTCAAAATATATTTCCCACGACGTCTATATCCTATACAGTGTATATAGAATTTCGGTGAAAAACATGTATATGTAACAGGAAAAGAGAAAATGTATGGATGGACGGGGAATCAAACCCGAGACCCCTGCATCACAAGTCATGTGCTATATCGACTGAGCTACCCTGGACAATATATCCATGGCCCAAACCATTACATATTACATACATGTATATATAAAATGTATGAAATGCATGTAAAGTATATTTTATTGTTGATAGTTTCATGATAATTATGATAAATTGGTAGCAGACAGATACTAGACCAATTATTTTGATGGTCCAGTGCTTTTCCGTTGCGTTGTATCGAAGAAAAACATTTGATTTTTAGAGTCAAGGACTTTTGATAACAGCACTTGTTTTAATTAATCGTCATTTTTTTTATATATATCAAATCTAATTATTTTATTTAAACCTACCCCGTTGTTCGTGAAATAAAGTCATAACACTGTTAATATCGTTTACATGTAGCTATGGAATGGATAAACGGATATAGACAAGGGAGGTAACTTTTATCATATACGAATTCAAGAAACCGCGATCGCATCAGATGAGAGAAAAACGTGAAAATTACAACCAGTGAAATTAATCCCCTATACAGTATGTCTGTGAAAAACCCTATAGGTTTACATCATACATCTTTAAAACACGGTCAAAAATTATTTTAACAGATATTAACACGTCAAGTACCATGTGATATCAGCTAAATAAGTACACTGTCAGTAGAACTAGATAAATTATAAAAAAGTTGTATCAAAATTTATAGACAACATCAATCTTTTCACTATAGTGAGGCAGCTGTGTCTGTTTTTATGTTATCAGCTCCCTGTGTTGAGCCTCAATAGTCTTCTTACTCTCCTTATGAGGGCCTCCACAAAGATGTATTTGGTCCTGGACTTACAGAATTCCTACACAAAGAAACAAACAAACAATGGTTTATATAAATCCAAAGATATTTTCATAGTGAGGTGATGAATTAAGCATAGCTCAATAAAAATAAATTGTATTTCTTATTTTAAAGTATCCAGTGTGATATATAAATGCCATCTGGATCAAGTAAAAATGTACCCTATTATGGAATAAAATATGCTAATTCCAATGTTCCATATGATAAGTGAATTTCCATTAATCATTAATCTCGCAAAACAATGGACCAAGCAGGCTGGAGGAAATGGATGGATGAAACACTTTATAATTATGGCTGTGGAAGAGTCGAGTTAAATGTGATAGCTGAACCACTTTTACTGTGGAGATTGGGAAGGGGGTACATATATTTGAACTATATCTTAAGATGGGCCGGGGGAAAGATTTGGCTGAAACACTTGGCTGTGGGTGAAAAGTGAATTGCTTTAGTGGTTGTGCTGGAATGGGGGGGGGGGGTTGAACCATTTTTTTTTTAAATGTTGACTGTGGGAGAGGTATGGACTAATTTTTTTCTTTCATTTTTGTACATTTTTTTCTCAAGGTTTCTCCCTTTATTTGGAATCATTATCTGTCATTTCACTACCTGGTCAATCTTTTGTATCTTTTTGAGGAGCGAGTCGTGAATGGCTGAGTTTGTTGTCTGTTTCAGTGTCTCTATATCTTCACTGGTCACCCCCATCATAACCTGTCTGTCTTCGTCTAGTAAAGAGTCAGCATCAGATTCTCCCAATGCATGATGAATAGAAATCCCCGTCAAATCTGTAAACATTTAAAGATTAATTAACTTATCAGATATCATTATACCTAGAAGTACATTACACACTGAGATAAAAAAAATTATTGTATGCAACATTATTTTCATTCGGGTTTATTTTTGCCCACTAACTTTTTCAAACAATTTTGCCTTATTTTAAATTCACCAAAACTTCTCACCCAAACTCCGTCATTCTCACACTTGTGAAGAAGGTATAAAAAATTGAATGTAAAATTTTCCCTGCATACAATACCCTCGAATCATGAGTTTTCGTGGCATTATGGCTAATTTGCAATAAAGTGCTTCAAGACTGAATAATTGAGATGTTTGCTATTTATCACATATACAAACAATAATTCTGCTTATTTTAAAATGATTTTAGCTCACATATCATTTGTTATTTGTACAGAAGGTCATTGAATTCTTGCATAGTTGCTCTTTCGATTTTTTTGATGACGTCATATGTTTTCGTGGTATTTATAAAACAAGTAAACTACGGAAATCTAGTCGGGCAAAATCCTTATAAATTTTATAGTGTCAAAAATACTAGTTAATTGACAAAATGATTACATTATTTACATGGAAATTTATTTGTTATTAATTAAGACCACATCTATCTAGGCGTGCCTAAGCAGCATTGCTAAATAATGTAAAAAATTTCTCTTGAAGGGTGGCCTAAACAAGTAATTACGTAAAGCTTTATTTTAACGTTTCTAGTTAAAACTTTTTTAAGATATAAATTCCATGTATACTTAAAGAAACTAAATGTTTAATTCAATTAATTATCAATGGCATAATATTTTTTTTAGTCATAACTTTTTAACACCCCCGATATTTTCTTTGAAAATTATATAAAAAATGACGTTACTAGATCACCGTAGAAAAAATATCAAACTTGGGAAATTCCAAAATTATTGTCACATGACCGGAAGCTGTATGGATAGTTAACAGACGATGATATGCAGGATATGCAGGATCGCCGGCAGTTTGTTAGTTTGATATTCTAGTTCAAAACACGACGAATAAGCGTATATTACGCAAATTGTCAAATTTGCGAACTATGCATAACTCACTCGCTATATTTTATTTTGGCAAAGGCAAAAAGGTTTAACATTTGGTCATAAAACATGCACAGGGTTCCCCTTTATTAATAGCAAATATGACGTCATTCCGATCTCGCATTGTGGGATTATTCCTAAAAATAAAAAATACCACGAAAACGTATATACCACGAAAACACATGACGGGACGCTACTAATATTTCACTGAACAAAAAAAGATGAAAAGGTATAAACTCGTCTGCAGGAGAAACTAAGAACTTGTCTAACCTTGAAGCCTCCTGAGTTGAGTGAGTCTGCGAGTCTGACTCTGGTATGTAGATGTCTGCTGATTGACAGGAACGCAGTGAATGAGATAATACTCCAGGTGGCGTCACAACATAAACAGACAGTTCTCCAAGATGTCTGCAGCACAGTCAAGGGAGATTACTGATATATGTTTGTTCTAGCTTTTCAATGCTTCTACCTTATCCTCATGTTTGAAAATGCACAGAACTTGCCAACATTTAAAAAACAAGAGGCCCATGGGCCTTATAGGTAACCTGAGCATCATGCAACAACTTTTCAGTGATTGAATTTGATTCATGTTTTAAGCCAGATGCTATGGCATTCACAATTTTGAAAAAGGCACCATTGATCATCATAACTATACACTTAACAATTGCTTAGTTTGGTTACTTAATACCCATAGACAGGATAGCGGAACAAAAAATGCATTTCATCTAATCAGTAATATTCAGCAATAATTCAGTAGTGCCCCCACCACACATGAACCCCAGCTAGACCCTAGGTCCACACATTGCACAATTTTTGAAAAGGCACCCTTGCTTTTCAAAACTATTTGATAAATACCAATGAGCACATTTCAAACAATTCATTCATTTTCAGTATATAAGTACAGCCCCCACCCCTCTGTGGTACCCCTGACCCTGGGGCCTTGAAATTCACAATTCTGGAAGATTAGGGTCCTTGCTCCACCATAACTATATAGGTAGTTCATCTGCTTAATACCCAGGGGCAGAGAAGAAATTTTTCAAAGATTTAATGTATTTTCACTAAATAATTAATAGAGCCCTGCCCTAACACCAAAACCCCTGATCCTGGGGCCATAAAATTTACAAATTTGGTAGAGGCAATCTTGCTCATCATAACTATGTACTTAGTTAGTTTATTTAATACCCAGAATCAAAGAAGATTTTCAAAGAAATAATGCATTTTCACCATATACTCATTTTAGACCCACCCCAGCACTAAAACCCCTGACCCCAGGGCCA